>NC_056726.1:18946651-19141651 GCF_019279795.1 Protopterus annectens | reverse complement strand
ATATAAAAAAACGAGACCACAATAAATAATTTCAAAACTTTTCCCATCTTTAATGTGACCTATAACCTGTACAATTCAATTGAAAAACAAATCTGTTAGGGGAAAAGATATATACATACATATATATATATATATATATATATATATATAAAATACAATAAGCTGGTTGCATAAGTGTGTACACCCTTAAACTAATACTTTGTTGAAGCACCTTTTGATTTAATTACAGGATTCAATCTTCTTGGGTAGGAGTCCGTCAGCATGGCACATCTTGACTTGGCAATATTTGCCCACTCTTCCTTGTAAAAGCACTACAAATTGTTCAGATTGCGAGGGCATCTCTTGTGCATAGCCCTCTTCAGGTCACCCCACAGATTTTCTATTGGATTTAGGTCTAGGCTCTGGCTGGACCATTCTAAAACTGTAATTTTGTTCTGGTGAAGCCATTCTTTTGTTGATTTAGCTGTATGCTCAGGGTCATTGTCGTGTTGTTGTTGTGTCTTTCGGCTTTTCCCGGTTAGGGGTCGCCACAGCAGAACTCCAGTCCGCTAATGATTGGCAGTAGATTTTTACATGCCGACTTGCCGGGCCTGACGCACAACCTTCAACGAACATGCAACTAAAAAGACCAAGACAAACTAGGGAACTGACAAAATTGGAAAACGGAACTGGAAACTGGATGAATAACAATGTAAACCGCTGAACGAAGTAAAAAACACAGGTTTAATAAATTGAGCGCTTTCGGAAGGTTCAGTGCCCTTCCTTCAGAATTAACAAAGAAACAAACAAACCTTCAACGAAGCAACGCCCATTCACGCATGTCGCCACACAGAAGACGCTCTGAGAATCGAACGGGACAACGTCTTACTGTGAGGTGACAACGCTACCGCAGCACCACCACCGCAGTAGGGTCATTGTCGTATTGAAAGGTGAAATTCCTCTTTATCTTCAGCTTTCTAGCATACACCTAAAAGTTTTGGGCCAAAAGTGACTATTATTTGGAACTGTTCATAATTCCCTCCACTTTGACTAAAGCCCCAGTTCCAGCTGAAGAAAAGCAACCACAAAGCATGATACTGCCACCACCATGCTTCACCATGGGGATGGTGTTCTTTTGGTGATGCAAAGTATTGTTTTTATGCCAAATGTACCTTTTGGAATTGTGGCCAAAAAGTTCATCCTTGCTCTCATCAGACCATAGCACATTTTCCCACATGCTTTTGGGAGACTTGTATTGTTTTGCAAATTTTAGTCTGGCCTGGACGTTTTTCTGTGTAATAAAAGGCTTCCGTCTTGCAATCCTACCCCATTGTCCAGACATATGGAGAATATGGGAGATTGTTGTCACATGTAGTACACAACCAGTACTTGCCAGAAATTCCTGCAGCTCCTTCAGTGTTGCTGTAGGTCTCTTGGCAGCCTCCCTGACCAGTTTTCATCTTGTCTTTTCATCAATTTTGGAGGGATGTCCAGTTCTTTGCAACATCACTGTTGTCCCATATTTTCTCCATTTTTTAATGACTGTCTTTACTGTGTTCCATGGTTTATCCAATGCTGTGGAAATGTTTTGTACCCTTCTCCTGACTGATACCTTTCAACAGTGGGATCCCTTTGATGCTTTGTAAGCTCTCTACAAACCATGTTTTATGCTGTAGCAGGCAACTGAGTAAATGTCAGGAAAATGCTACTAGGATGGATGGATGATTAGCATTAAACTTAGTAAGGCCTTACTATGTCTTGTCAATTTAGATCATATATTTCAGCTCAAAGGAATTATTCCTGTAGTTACAACTGTTTGCTCCTTCAACACTTATGATACGGTGCTTTGTAGGGACTTCTTAAAATTTACCAACTCGTTACATTCCCATAAAACATGTTACTAATTGTCTATCTCTTTGACATAACTTCTCAAGCATTTGCAATCTAGCCGAAGACAAATCTTTCTAACTCTCCTTGGGTTATAAAATATTCATGTTGATACTTTCATGCAAAAATCCTAAAACTTCTGTACTTTGAGTACTTAGGAGCCATAAGTGTGTCCTACTGTTTTGTAAATTGCTCTTCCAGTCCCACCCTCCCCAGTCTTTTTTAACATCCATTGACTGATTCTTATAGTTATCATGCAGTAGTTTACACCCACTAATTAATCCTTTTTAACATCTACTTGTATTATTGATTCAACTAAAATCTCTTCTACACTTTGTTGTTCACTTAGCACTCCTCCATCCCTTTCTGTTTGCCTTACTCTGTCAATTTCTGGTAGGAAAGGCAGTCATTAACTTGAAGTACAAAATTCTGCTTAGCATCATACCATACTATTACTTTTCCCCTCACTAGATATTTGCTCCCAGTATACTGGTTCTTTTCCTAATTTACTCCAGTAAATTCCATATCCTGTTTTACATATTTTCAGTAATCCCTATTGGTAAAATTCCCTTTTCCATTCATATGTTGGCTTAGTTCATAGAATATTTTCTGATTCTTTATGAATATAATATTCTGTACTGTGGTGGTTTGTCTTTTAACAATACGAAATCAAAAATCTTCTCCCCATTTCTGTATCTATCCTCCATTTCATTATCATTCTTTTCCACTTTGATTTATAATCTGTGCTTGAATTATGTATACGAGCCTTAACTACATAGCTGTAAAGTATCCTTTCAAATCAGGTAATCTTAAACTACCACCTTCTGTTTGGAGAATCAAGTTATCCCACTTAATATTTGCTTATTCCTCTCACAAGTGAATTCCTTCAACTCTTTGTCATCCACAACTCCTCAGGTTGATGAAAATACCCTGACCTGTATATAAACTAAAGGGACTAAAATCATTTTCACTGTTTCTATCTTACTGTCCATATACATAAACAGCAACTTGCGGCTTCTCAGTTTTGTATTATTTTTGTTCATTCTCTTCCCAGATATCCTTAGTTGTCATAACAGAATACTTTTTAATCCATACTCTTAAATCGTTCATCTTATCATGCTCCCATAAATGGGTCTATATCACATTGTCGAACATTTCTTACATCGAATACCTAATCGTCAAACCTGAATTGTCAAAGTCCTTATTCAGTGAACAGCCTATACAGTCAGCGAACAGCCTATACAGCAAAGGAGAATTCATTGAAGTGTTTTAGTTGGCCATCCTGAAAAAAGCGTGTGATTGATATGCTAAGTGGCCATACATTATCCATTACCTCACTATAGTGCAATCTCAGAGTTGGGATATATAATTTGTGTGTGTGTGGGGGGGGGTAAGGCCCCCTGCAAAAACCTACAAACAGTTTAACTTTTGTGGGTGTTGCCCAACTAAAATAATTTGAATTCTCTTTTGATAAACAGGTTGTTCGCAGAATAAGGATTTCAACATTTTAGGTTTGACAATTAGGTATTCGATATAAGAAACTTTCAACAGCGTGATATAGACTCCCCATAAATATGGTTGTTGCTGAACCAATTAATTTGTGGGCACATAGCTTACTGTTATAGCATTTATTTTGTCTTCATTTTTTTTTTTTATATCCAGAAAGACTGGACACTGTCTCTGTGTTCCACAACACTGAAATGTCCTTTTGTGGATTTATTAAGTGCAGAATAATATCATCTGCAAATAAAGCTAACATTTCTTGATTGCCACTTCTCATATCCGTGCATTTGAGAGTCCCTTATTTTGTTTGCTAATAGCTCTAAATATTAAGTAAATTCTCCTACCTGCCTATACTATCAGGTGCCCAAGCTGATATTTGAATTTGGGTCACCGGGGCTGCAGTCAATCCTTTACCTTCTACACCACTGGAACAGACCTATGCCAAACTTAACTGGGAGGCTGTTTAACAAGTGGCAGGAGGGTGTGATAAAAGTGGGTGGACTTTCAGACTGGCAAAAAGAGTATGTGCTTATTGTTGCCACATGTTTTACTTTGGTTTATATAGGTTGCAGTTTTCTGTTAAGATAGAAACAAAGTTACTGAATTATGCTTTGGGGGTACAGATCAATAGGTTCATACTGTAAAATGATTTTGTACGGAAAGTTGTCAGAAGGGGGTTTAAGGAGCTCACAGCTCTAAGTTTAAGAGTTAGAAATGTGAGTCCTGATATTATGAGAAAAAAAAATAAGAATGGAAAAAAACATGATTATTCTTCTTTATACTTTTTTTTGGGGGGGGGGGGGTCCTTATGTAATTTTCACAGCATTGGACCCTCTCCAGCAGAGTTATGTATACCAACACTGAGATCACCATACCTCAGATTAAAGGTACACCAAAAAGATGTAATCTGAAACCTGGTATATATAAATCAAGTTTCATCGTGTCTCTATTCTGGTACTCTATTTAATGAGCTTCTTAATATCAATTGGTTACTGGTTTATGTATTAATTCCTGTATTTTCTTATTTTTTGTAGAAAAGTTTTGTAAAAAGATTATAATCTAAAGAACTTTAAAGTTGCGCATTTCTGTAGTGGGAGAAAGTGTGAAAAGTGTTGTGAAAATGAGATGTAGGCATAGAAAACAGGCAGTGTAAATTAACTTGGGATTAGACTACAATATGGAAAGTAAGACGAAATTACATTTTGGGAGATAAGGAAGGTGTATAAAGAATGAGGGCAGTTGTTTTTGCTAATGTATACCAAGTTATGAAGTTAAAATATGATTGTAAACTTATTGCAAATTATTTTTTTAAACAAGAAACATCTTTATTAAATTATCACATATCATGGGCAATCATACATGTATATAAATGAACACAAACCATATTGACATAATGCTAACTGCAAACATTATATATCACTTACCTACCCAGTCACTGTCAGTCAAACATTGCACAGCACATTCAAATCCTGCCTTCTTTTAAACCTCATTCCTCCCTTGTATGTATTGTTCCTACAATTCCCATTTTTTCCTATGTAATTTGCTCCTTCCCTTTTTAAAGTTCCCAGCTCCAGTTGTTTAACTCTGTTACTGTCTTTACTACTTCTAGTACAGTTGGTTTAGACTTAGAATTCCATTTTCTAGTAATTGTTGTTTTTGGCAGCCAGCATAATTAGACTAAGAGGCCTTACTATGTCTAGGCAATTCCGATTTTGTATCACAGCTCAGAAAAATCATTTCCCTACTTACACCACTTTGCTCGATCGCTGATAGTCATCTGCAGGAGATCTTCAAAGTTTGTCAACTCATTACACTGCCAGAAAATATGTTCCCAACTACCTCTTTCTTCCCTAGGACACCTCCAACATTTGCTATTTACCCAAGGAAAAATTCTCTGGAGTCGACTTTGGGTATAAAAATACCTGTGTAAACATATCCCAGTAAAATCATAAATCTTCTAGATTTTTTTGCATATTTGGGAGATGCACTTATATTCCCCATATTGTTTTGTTGTGACATGCTTATCCAGGTTCTTTTCCCAATCCTTTCTAACCTCTGCTGATTGATCCTTATAGTTGTCATGCAGTATTTTATGTGCTGTACCAGTTATTTTTTTAACATTAGCTTCTGTTCTAGATTTTACTAAAAGCTCTACCAGTGCTGGTGTTTTGTTTAGGACCCCCTATTTTTTTCACTTTGCCTATTCTCTGATATCCATCCTTGTTAAGGAAGGCAATCTGTAACCTGCAGTCAAAATAAATTCATGTCATCTTCCCATTCTGTTACCTTTTCCTCTCTAGTTATTTGCTCCTAGTACCTTGGTTTCTTTGCCAGTTTTCTCCAATAAATACCTTGGTTTCTTTGCCATTTTTTTCCAATAAATTCCAGCCCCCTCTTGCCTATTGTCTTTGTCCTTAATTGCAGTCATCCCTATTGGCAGAATCTTGTTTCTTCATTCCCATGTTGGCATAGCTCTTAGAATATTTTCTGTTACTTTATGAATATAATATTCTGTATGAATATTTTTATTCTTGTTAAAGATCTGCATCCAAAATCCCTGTCTTTCCTTGTTTCATGAGCTTCATTCATGTTTTATCATCATCCCTTTCCACTTTGAATTATAGGTTTCTGGTTGTGCTATGTATAGAAGTCTTAAATGTGTAGCTCTCAAATACCCATTCAAATTGAGGAATCACAATTTGCATTGTTCTGTTGGAAGAATCATTTTATCCCATTTGACTTTGGCTGTCTTCCCCTCCCAGATAAAATCCTTCAGCTCTTTATTAATTGCTATCCACAACTTCTCCTCTGGTTGATAAAAATATGTGTGGCCTGTGTATAAGACTAAAGGGACTAAAAACATTTTTTTAACTGCTTGTATCTTACAAGCCATATCCATATAACAGAGCTTACTTAAAATAATAAATTAAAATTAATGATTAGTATATGTGGAATTCAAATTAATGTGTTGTTATGAGAAGTTAGGGATTAAGCCAGTGTTAAATAATCTTTTGAGTAAACCATTATTTTTCAAAAAGGAATATAAAAATTGGAACTTTACAAAATCTATTATTAAGAGTGTTTTGGTGGGGAGCATGTCAAGTAATTCTTCTTTCGAACAAGTGGCGTAAAATATATGGGAAAGAAGGTGGTGGAATGTAAGAAAATGTTTCTGGAGTACTATTACTGAAGTTGCATCATTTATGGAATTATATGAGTTTGTGTTTAAAAGATAGAAGCTCCATTAGAATTGCCAATTAGGATTATTTCCTTTTGTAAGAGAAAAAGGAGTACTGAAGAATGCCAGTAGATTTTCATCTATAAGTACATTATTGGAAATTCAGTGATGTAATAAGTGTTTTTATAATGATTTAAATGTTGTTATATATTTAGCTACAGTTGATGGATGCTTTGTTTTACTGGCTAATTTTCATAAATAAAAATCTATTGTTCCTGTGGTAAGTGTCATAGGATCATTAGTATCCATACCATCGACTCTGTCAAATGTGACATCAGTTTCATTTGACTGGAAATTTAAGATGTAGTGTTTGAAATTCTTACTATTATCTTATTCAGAAAAGGAAAGACGAGAGAAGTGAACAAGTGTCATCCAGTTAGCCTTACCTCAATGTCTGGTGGGAATCAATGTCTGGTGGGAAGTATCTTTTGGAATTAATGGAAAATATAATTTATATGACATTAGATAACATGTTTTTTCTAACGGAAGATCAAATTTAACAAAATTAATAGAATTTTATGATCAGATAACTAAAATTATAGACTAAGTGATTATAACAGTTGTTTATCTCGATTTATCTAAAGCATTTGATGTCCTTCATCATAGAATAATATAAGAAAAGTTAGTAAAAGACTATTATAATCCGTATCTGATTGATTGGATAATGGGATGGCTGACTGATAGGACACAGACCGTAACAACACAGGTTGAAAGGTCTGAGCCACTTGCTGTAAATACTGTTGTGCCTCAGGGTTCCATACTTGGTCTGTTATTGTTTAACACTGTTTTGCAACAATTCCAATGATAAAGGCTGGATAAATAAATTTGCAAAAGATTGTATGTTAGCATAGTCCTTCACATCAGAAATTATAAAACTAACATTAGTAGGTATATGCTGGTTATATCTGTATGCACAAATTTAGTCTAGCTAAATGCAATGTCATAGACTTTGGAAATAAATTATAAAGCAACCAGTAAAATTATAAGATGCTGATGTATTAGAAGTAGAATGTAAAAATATGGAAATAACTGTAATCTCTAAGTGGTCTTATTCTGAGAAAGAAAACTTAATTTGAAACAAAGCAATGATACATCTTGGTCTTTTAATGAAGAGCATTTAATTACAAGAAGAATACATAGCTGAATTATATAAAATGTACATAAGACAAATTTTAGAAAATAATAATGCTTTTGGTTCTTATAATAAAAGGGAATTGAAAGTACTGAGGAGATTTACTGAAAAGATTCCCACTATGAAAACTTATAACCATGATGAAAGGTGTCCGAAGTTAAAACATTTTGCAGTTTGTTACCGTCATTTTAGCGGTAAACTAATATCGTCTTAAAGTGCTTTCAGGGATATGTTACAAATAATTAATGGTCAACAACAACAAAAAATGGTCAAAAATAGCATGTTCAAGATTAATTCTTAGTACCGTCTTACAAGGATCTTGCATCACAGAAAAAAATCCCAGATTATATGATAGAGTACCAGTTAACATAAGACTGTCTGAATCGCAACCAACTTTCAAGAAAGGATTGCATTAGTTGATAGGAGTACAGGTATACGATCAATATTTTGAGGAATCACAATTCCTTGTTGGGCAAAAGGCCTGAGTGCTGTAGGCCGAATATATGAATTAAATTGTCAGTGTTTTACTTAAACTATGTAGGATATGACATTTTAAAGCATTATGCTTGAAGACCTTTAAAAAGGAATCATCTAAAGGTACAGATTAAACAGTTTTGTTAAATCAGTGCCTGCTCCTCTGCTACATCTTCTCCAAAATCTATAAAAATTGTCTCAGAAAAAGGATTTTTATTGAACAAAATTAATTTACTCAAAAGTTTAAGAAATACACTAGGTTTCATCAAGTTTCATGCTTTTTTGCTGTCATATTTGGTTTCAGACTTGGTTATGATCAGTTTTAGGCTCTATTTTCTGTAAAATCAGTGCTGTAGAGCGAGTCTGCTAGCTGCCAAGTATTCTAAATATTCTGGAGGTGGCCTTACCTAATATAGGATACTTCAAGTTCATTTTTTACTTTCTTAGTAGTTTTTCACCAAAAGCACATAATCTCAAGTTTCAATTGAAGTACATGGAATACAGTGAAGAGTAAAACGTGTCATATGGCAATTATGCTGGTATTAAATGCAGACAGGGGTGTAGCTAGGATTTTCAAATTTGTACTGACAGCTGTCAAACTGCTACCCCCCTCCCCAGCCAAGCTACGGCCATTCTCGTAATTCACGGTTTACTCTTTTAGTGTCGATGAAGAGGCATTCGCTGTAATGCCTCTTCAGTAATATAATATAAATTCACTCAAACTCGGTTCCTTGAATTGAAAATTAACCTGAAATGTCAGTTCTTTGAAAAATGCAGCATGGTAGTTGGGGTAGAGACTTTATGCTTTTGTTTTCTGTAACTAAGGTACAGGTTTTGAGCTTGAGTAAATTACTAACCACCTGCTACTACTAACTAGGATGTTTCATTCACACACACACCCCTACCTACCTCTTAGTGCAAGAAATATGGACAAAGCCTAAAATAAACAGGGACAGATATTAAATAATGTTCTCGTGAACTTAGAAAGTTGCTAGAATAACAGGATTTGTGCTAGTATGAATTTTTCTAAAGGACATGAAGTCTGAAGCTCAAATGTCTGTCATTATTTAGCAACTTCAGCCTTCAATGATTTTCTAGAAAATCGCAAAATTTATGAGGAACAGACAAAAAATATGGGGCAAAAATCTGGACATTCTGCAAAATGTGGACAGTTGAGAGGTATGCTACCTACCACACACACACACACACACACACACACACACACACACACACAACCTCTCAACCTCTTACAGCAAGAAATTCATAAATAAAACTGAGGCAAAGGCCCAAAAATAAGGAAATTTTTTTAAAATATTGCTCTTATAAACTTAGATTTATTTATATTTATTATTTATCATAGCCAGTGTGATTTGAAGTGGAGTTTTAGACTATTTTTGAATTGACTTAGAGAAGTTGGAAGCATGATGTTATTTGGGAGAGAGTTCCATATTTTACCAGTGGTGTTGGCAAATAGCGTGTCACCACCTAGGTTGAGAGATTTAGTTGTTTGGACAAGGAGTCTGTTTGCTGAGCGAAGGCAGCTTAGATTGGAGTAGGGAGTCATTAAGTTTTTTAGTGCTGGGGTATTCTCAGGTTGTTTAAGGATTTTGAAGGCCTCCATGAGTTGGGACTGGTGAAGAAGGTGTGGGAATTCTATCCATCCAAGCTTTTTCAGGTTAGTACAGTGGTGTGTTCTGTAGGGTAGGCATGCAACGAACCTGGCAATGTGATTATAGCAGGATGAGAGCTTGGCAGATCAGATTTGTTAAGGTGAGTGAGGACAGGAGAGGCATATATAGTAGGGTAGAGAGAAGGTGTGAACGGGCTGTGGCTGCCCTGGCATTCGGGGTAAGGAAGGCTTTAATTCTATATAGGGTCCCAAGTTTCTTGTTGACTGACTTAATGGCTTGGTTGATATGTATATCAAATCTGAGTTTATTGTCAATGTTAAAGATAATAGAATAGTAGTAGGTCTTGCATCAGTACGAATTTTCTGAAAGGTATGAAATCTGAAACTGAAATGTCTGCATTATTTTCTAACTTCAGTCTTTAACAATTTGCCACTAATTTGCCAGAAAACTGCAATTTTATGAAAAACGGACCAAAAATGTGATGCAAAAATATAAAATTGCCAGACAATACAGCTGGGAACCTGTCAAAGGAGGGACACCATTTTAATATGAGCACAGTTAACTTAGAGCAGCTGACAAAATTAGAGAATCTACATGCATTTCTGAAATAAAAGTAATGTATAACTCTGATCATTACAGTTATTTATAAAAGTAAAGTAAACCCTCTGTTTTCTTCCAAAATTGCTATTTTGTGGAGGGATCATTAGGGGAAGAGCAACATTTTGAGCCAAAATCAGGGGCAATTGAGGTTTGGCTATGCCTAATTCTATAAAGCAATTTATTTGCATGTACCTCTCAACCTGTTAATGCAATAAATCTGGACAAGGCCAAATATATTGAGGGAACATATAAACAGTACTAAAAATTGCTCTTGTATAAACTGGGACAGTTGATAGAACAGGTCTTATTTTAGCATGCATTTTTCTGAAGGTTATAAAGTCTGAAACTAGTGTGTCATTATTTAGTGACTTAATTCCTAAATCATTTGCCAGAAAACCACAAATTGAGGAACAAACCAAAAATAAGAAGCAAAAAATCTATTCATTCTTTGAAAATCTAGACAGTTGGGAGGTATAGTTCAGCTGGGGCTGTCTAAGTTTGCCGCCCTTCCCCCTCACAAAACCATGGTCGAATGGAGCCTCCCCCTGCAGCCATTCCAGTGATCCATTACTTTGCTATTTCACTCCATTTACCATAAACACTAATGTACATACTGATTTACTTCTATGATGATTTGAACTTCATTTGAAAGTTTTATTTTGCATTTTACAGCACAAACACTAAGACATCTGCTAAACAAACTTGGCATTAAAACTTCTCTGCCCTTGAAACTCACATTCACTGAAACAACATTAAAACCCACATTCAAAGAAAAATACATTTTACCCGTGGCAGATAAGAATTAATTCTGGGCTGCTTTTAAATCATAGGCCCCTTGCATATGAAACATACATGTGCTCTTTGATGCACCTTCCTATTGCTTTGAACATTTTTCCAGTAAACAATGAAACAAAACTGCCCAATTCAGAACATTTCCATCATAAAAGTCTAGTCAAACTTTTACAGTCCACCATTATCAGTAAATAATATGCACAATCTCTGAAGTAGTAAAAAAAGTCATCTAAATAATTCCACGTTAAATAAATCTAACTAATGAAGAGGTTGCTGCTAGCAATCACCTTTATATTTCATGACTTCACTGAAAAATAAAGTGTCTGATGCCTCTGAGGAATAAATTGCCTAAATTACATTAATAATAAGCTAGTAATATTGCAATAGGAAATGGATGGCAAACTGATAACAGGCTCATAGTTAGTGTCTTAACTTTCAGTACAGCAACATTCACCCCTTATGGGAGTAGAACCAACAACCTTCTGCATTAAAAGCAAGTACACAACATTTTGTGCTACTAGCAATGTGAGCCGACTTAGCATAATCAGCACTAAACTTCTCTTCCCTGCAGCTCTCAGCTCCTTGTAAAATCTACGCAATACTCAACTACATCTCAACTTCGCAGCACAAGAAGTCTGGAAAAGCCAAATTTATTGGGGTGGGTCAAAAGGGCAAAAACAGGAACACATTAAACATTGCTTGTATAATCTTGGAAAGCTGCTAGAATAAAATGCTGTGTTACCATCATACATTTTACTGCCAAGGTCACTGTGCAAAATAGTCAGAACAACATACCACTATGCCAAATCACCTGCTTTGTGAAAGAGAGGAAGACTGAAACTTAAATGGCTATCATTTAATGAATTCAGTTCTCACCATAGCTGTCAACCTCTTAGCACAAAACACCTGGACAAACCCAGTAATGAGGGAATACAGCCCTCAAACATATTCAGTGAATTCAGTTCTTGCCATAGCTGTCAGCCTTAGCACAAAAAACCTAGACAAAGCCAATAACAGGGTATTACAGTCCCAAAAATAAGGACAAATTTCAAATAGTCATAAACTTAAAAAAATTGCTATAAAAAAGGTTGTGTTAGTATATATTTATTGCTAGAATAAAAAGTTGTTTTACTATGTCACCAATACAGGGATAAGATGCAGACTCCACACAGAAGGCACCCCAGCCAAGAATCAAACCAGAACACCTATAGCTGTGAGGCAACAATACTGCCACTGCACCATCAAATATGTAAGGAAGTAAACATTCAGAAACCTGAAGTCTGAAATTTAAATGCCTGTCAATTTGTTAATCAGGACAGTCTGACTTGGAACAAAAAAAAAAAAACAATTCTCAGCAGAGGCCCAGGAAAAAATAATGCAGACATGTCTTTGTAACATGGGAGGACACAAAAGCAAACCCACACAAACACAGGGAGAAGATACAGACCCCCCCCCCACAAAGAAGGCACCCCAGCCAAGAACCAAACCCAAGAACCTATAGCTGTGAGACATCAATGCTACGTTGCTACCACTGCACCATCAAATTTCAAGCATTGCAATATTTAAAAAACACAGATATGATACAGATATTGATCAGATCAAATATGAGGCAAAAATCTGCAATTTTTTTACAAATGGTGGTGGGTAGGGAATTCAGGTCTTTAACACCTGCATACAGGTTTCAAGCCTGAGGTATTCCCTACCACACCACCCATCCCACCTGGGGCATTTTCACACACACACACACACACACACACACACACACACACCTCACCAGCCCCTCGGTTCTAAATACAGTCCTTGACGTGAGACCACCAAACATGCACACTACTCACCAGCCCCTCGGTTCTAAATACAGTCCTTGACGTGAGACCAACAAATCCTCCCGCTTTCCTTGCAGTGAGACCAACAAATCCTCCCGCTTCGACCAACATAACGCTTGCATCGACCACCATAACGCTTGCATCCTCCCGCTTGAAAATGCATTTGAACTGACATGCGCGGTGAGCTCCATTCCGACTGGCTGCCCTGATAAGCTGACGTCATCGTCGTGCACTAGTAAAGCGCGAAAATTTAAAATGCTAAAGCGCGAAAACTTTAAAATGCTACCCTCCTTCTAAATACGTTGTACTGAAATCAGTACAGTGCGTATGCCTCCCGACGTCCCTGAATGCAGAACCACTCTACGTAAATGATTATGCAATAAAATAGATGCTCATTGAGACTATCAATCACCAAAGTTATAAATAACAGTGAAAAGTCCAAAAATTAAATAGGTGTCTAAAAATGTTTCTTAAATATATTATGCAGTCAAGAATTTTCATTCTTTTTGTAAAGCAGCCACGAAAGAAATAGGGCTCCAAGATTGTATAAAGTAAATATACTGGCACAGTGCGAGTGTGAAACATATTGTAACATTAGTACACAGTAGCGGTTATGAAAAATCATGTGATTGATTGACAAGTGCTACATTTCAGAAATGTTCTTTAAGGCAGAACTAATCCAAAGTAATAATTTTCTAAAATCTGAAACTTTCCAAACTGGTCAACCAGATTAATTCTTTTATTTCACAAAAAAATGAAAGCAAGTCACCCATTTTACAAAATGCAGCACTTTCATAAGTGGTTATTTCTTTCTAAACCTGCAGTCCTGACAGAAAACCACGAAGAACAGCATCTGATGCTAATGTCTTCGATGCAGTCAAATGGACATAGTCTCTGGCATTTCAAGTGAAATAATGTGATTTCCATGAATTCACACCAAAACTTACAAGAGACCGTTTGGAGCAGATCACATTGTCAACCTGTCCAGTTAAACCATGTCCAAGTCCAAGTTCCGAGCACTGGCATTCTCAGTAGAGTTTCATTACACATATTTAGCAGAATCAAAGACACATCTGTTTTTAACAATAGTTTTGTAAAAGGTAAAAGAATTGTGTGAATTAAGAGTAGAAGGAAGAAATAACATGGAAATGAATCCCCAAGGTGTTCTGGGAAGCCGCTTGTCTCTGTCGTGGACTAGCTTTTATCATTCATGCAAGAGAAGATCTAAAGTACACAAAGTAGAGGATTATATTTGGCAATCCGTTCTGCCAAGCTATTAAGGCAGTTTAGTCAGTACATACTCAGATGTTTGGTCTCTGTTTTTCAGATACCACCTTGTTATTTTCTAAGCATCTGAAAGAACTATAGTAGAATGTATACCCTGAAACAAATAATGGCTGGAGTGTGGGCCTCAGTATTTCAAGCTCCAGTCACAGCTGGGAGTTTGGAAATGTTGAAATAGGTGACAAATCTTGAAGGTCTCTGTTTTAGATTGGTATAATAGAAGATGAAACCCCATTATTTTACTGTGATGTTATGATTGTCATCCATTTGTTAGTGTGCCTTGTCTAACAGATGAGTGTACTTTCAGTAGTTTTCATAGAAACTCTTCCTTCACACAACCTGTGCTAAGTCGATAGGAAATAAATATGGTAGCCATTGAAAGTTTAGAATGTCTGGTGGACTGCACAATTGGGGGATGGAATTCAAGTTGACAAAATGCTAAGAGTTTCAGTCATGTATGTTCTGCATGACAAAACTGCAACAAAGTAAATTATGTTTACATAGTGAAAGCATGTGACAGTGCTTCTCCATTGACTTTGGATACTTTCAGTGCAAAATGTCTTTAAAATATTTTTGCAGTGCAAACAGCTGCATCTGAAATGGCTACTGTAGAAAAGAAAAATGTGTATCTCTACATCATTAGATGTTGGCAGTTTACAGATAGCTAAGACGAGACGTGCTCCAGAAGATTTTAATAAATATTTTGAAACAAAAGGATGATATTGTCCATTCAGTCTGTCCATTCTTTAACTGGTATTAGTAGGGTCTGCAATTTATCCATTAAAGTATGGACTTTACAAATGCAACTGTCTGAGGTTGTCCGGTTATGAAGTTGCAAGCCATTTTAAGCCTAGCCCGTTTCCTTCAAAGGTGAGAATCAAACCCTGCGCTTTGTGTCTGAGGTAAGCACCTTAACCATTATACCCAAAGCTTGTAGTGTTTTTACTACTGTAATTATCTTACAAGAGCTTTGAGAATTTTGTACTTTTCCTTTGGATTTTGCCTGAGGCTATGATGTAGTGAGGAGCACTTGTGTATTACCTTTGTATTACCGTCTCTGAATTGGACATATAGTTTTGATGTTTAATTTGTTTTCACATCTGGACTTCATTTTCTTTTTGATTTGTTACTTTTACAGGTTCATAGGTGTTTGCTATGCTAAAGACCACAAGGGCCTTTTTAAGCCTATTAATGCTTCCCAAATCTGTGAGAAGTTCTGGTATCCTTGATAAGTGTAAGCAGGGACGTGGGCGATGAACCTTTTACAGGCTGCCTATGTCGATTAGAGATACAGGTGCCAAACCAGGGATGAATTTCCTTTTTTCCTATCCTATTGTCCAAGTTACAGTTGAATTGGGTTAGGGAGGAAATCTGCCTCAAAAGGACGAGGAGCCTGTTCCAGAGAAGGTGTAGTCTCTGGGATACATACCTGTCTGTCCAGCAGGTCCTATTTCAATCACAGGCAAGGTTTAAGCCTTTAGCATAGGTAACTATATAAGACATTGATATTTTTGGACATTTTTTTTGATCATACAAATATTCTTTCTGTTATGTTTTGTTATGACTATAGAGTAAAATCCCATTCAGTTTTACTATACTAGAAACATGTTACTGACATAGCACTCCTTTTGTTCTAGGTTCCCACAATGGACTGTACAGCAATACTGAAGGTGTTATATTCTGTGCTAGCATGGGGTGGTTACCAGGAGTAGCATATGGTGGTATTTTTGGCCAGAGAGGACATGTTACAGTATTGTATTTTTGATGGTGGCTGGAAGCGAAGCATTCCACAGTGCACTGGTGTCTTTTATGAGAAGACCATAGTGTTCCCGGTGTTTAGCTCCATTACCCATTATATGGACTTGACATTCCAACTTGGGGTGACTATTTTGGATTTGGGGTAGAGGCCGTGTCTTGATTGAGGTGGAATTCCCTCAACCTCATTCTGTCCCCCTGCACCGGTGTAGTGCAAGAGTTTTTGGGAAGTTACTGCTTTACAGCTGTCTCCTGTGGTTAAGCATCTCATTTCAGATTCCAGTGCATTGGATCTTGATGACCATGTTTCCAAACATATTGTAATAAGATTGTAACATTTTTCTTCAGTCTATTTGTCCCAACTACTGTGCACCTAGTCTGAGTGGTTGCACATGAGTCTTATTTTGATACAGAACACCATGGTCTCAAGAAAACTAGGCAAAAGCTTGGGCACAGAAAGCATTTTGTTCGCCTTATAGAAGCTAAGCCTAGGCTTGATGAGCACTTTGTGCTACACCAGTTGGAATTCTGACATAAAAAAGGGCATGTTCTCATCTGGTGAGTTCTCTGCTACATCTAGTCAGCCAGACATGCTTTTCCAAGTGGTTGACGGGCTGTACCACCTTGAAAGTTTTTCTTCTGAGAAGAATGTCTAGCTTCTGCTTGATTTTTTTTGTGCTAGTAAGCTTGCTTTTATCAAGATGGAGTTACCCATTAAGAAGTGCTCAAGGGCATAAGTCAAGTTCAAGTTTAAGGCTGTTTCATAGTGTTGATTTTGAGTTTCATTTGCAACATTCTGCCCTGAGCTCATTTCTTTGGTTTCAAACGTAATGTCAGACAACCTGTGACCTTAGATGCCTGTCCTTTTTCAGGTAGTTATTGCCATCTTGACATTCCTGGCCTATTTATTTTTCATATAATCATTCCTCCACCACGTTCTGGGACTTTCTTTCTCTCTGGTGACTCCAGTTCTTTAAAAAAGTGTATTTTGGAGTTGAATGATCTTGATAGTTAACCACCCCAGCTCATACCTACCTTTTTAGTGGTAAGCGTAAGGAGTAGGATACATACCCATCTCATACCTACCTTCTGTCAGTAAAGTTAAGGAGAAAGTTGTATGGTCCAACTCATGCCTTCTTAACACTTCATTCCCCTAATCCTAAGTTCTCATTCCACTCCTTGACCCCAACCATTATTCTGCAGTTAGTAGTGTAAGTTAAATTACAAATGGTCATTCACTCACATGGTTAACAATGTTAAAATTTTATACCCTAACTTGTAACCACCTTTTATTGTTAGATAAAGGAGAAAGTTGTATGCATTCAGTTAATTGTGCTGAAAAGATCATGGACATTTCCTACATAACATAGCACTGTTGTTGCCATTAACAGGGTGAAGTGAGACCTACTAATGGTTGGAGGTTAATGGCAGTATACACTGGTGGTCCAAGTTTCGTCTGTCTGCAGCACTTGACTTAGTGACCATTAATTCTTTTTAAGCATCTGAAATTTTATTGTGGAACATAAGGAGTTCAGTTTGACTGGTTTGCTTCTTATCAAGATGCTTACAGAAGGTATGTTTCTGGGTGGAAATTTCCTTTTTATTGTCTTTTTTCATTTCTATACAACTTTGGTAAGAGTTCAGTAAGCCTCCAGTTTTGTGTCTTCTGCTGTTCACTGTCTATTTGTTGTCATTTGACAGGTGTGTGGGTATGTCTTCCCGTTCCTCATAAATGCATTTGTATTGTAAATTCCTTGGAGAGGGTTTTGATCACATCCATTCTTAGATAATAAGTAATGGCTTGAAGTTCGTCACTTTGAAAACCATGGCCATGGCACTTCATGTCATATAAAGGGACTTAAATTGCTTGACGCGACACTGAATTCCTTTATTGTATAGTGAGTATTATTTTGTGTGTGGAAGTGGGGGTAGCAGGCTTGAGTGTGTTAGAGTAACTCTCAAGATCTCTCACCTTTCTAAGTGACAAGTTGACAGTTTGGGACCATGTTTTTTAATCTGAGGAACAAAGCCCAGTTTAAATGCATGTTACCAATTAAGGACATTTCTCTAGTTGCTCATGCAGTGGTTTCTTTGCATGTCACCTACTGTAATTTTTCTTCTGTTTGAGGATGTCCGACAAAGAAACTGACTGCTTTCAGCTAGAATTGAATACTACTGCCTGACTAGTATCTGTATATGTATTATGCCAGTGATGCAGTACTTGCAATGAGTGCCTGTTCATTCTGCTGTTATGTAAAAACATCTTGCATTGGTGTATTTGGCCATGCACAACTTGGATCCGCTTTACTTTAAAGAATTGCTTGTTCCTTACTGTCAAACTGATGTCTTTTGTTCTGCAGGTCTGTGGCTCCTAGGAGTTTGTCATATAGAATGTATTCCTTGGGTACTGTGGCCCCAAGTTTCTTTCACACTAAACGACTTCAAGAGGTCCATGAAGACTCATTTGTTAAACTCATTTTACAACATTCTGAAACATTTACTTATTACTACTATTATAATTTCATTCCTTATGTACTGAATCAGTTCTTGTGTGTCAAATTTATTTTAAGTTATGTGCTTAATAAAAACCCCAAAATAAAACTGAAAAACACATTATAACTCGTCATTGCAATGACCTTTTGTCTTTTCTAATGCATTCTTGATGTCACTGTTTTTTGACTCTGCTGTCTGTTAAGAAATACTGTTCTAAGTATCCACAACTCCTTTGTGAAATAATTCCTTGTAACTCTGACATGCCCACCATGTATGCTGAAACAATGTTATGACTTTCTGTTGACATGCTTCTTGATCTTTATTTTATTTATGTATGTGTTTTTGAAAGGTTACACTTGTATTCCTTCATTCCCTTAGAGATACTTTGTTTGTCTTGTTCATAGTGCGCTTTTTCCTTTAATCTAGACATCTTAGGTCTCTCTCTCTCTCTATATATATATATATATATATATATATATATATATATATATATATATATATATATATATATATATATATATATATATAAGATGCCGCGGCGGTAGCGTTGTTACCTCACAGCAAGAGGTTCTCCCATTCGATTCTCGGCATGGCTTGGGAGTGCCTTCTGTGTGGAGTCTGCATGTCCTCCCCGTGGTTGGTTAGCGTTCGAAAGACATGCATGCGTAAATGTGCGTGCCTTCGTTGAAGGTTGGGCGTCAAGCTGGCACCTCTGCATTTCTTAAAAATCTACTGCCAATCATTAGCGGACCGGAGTTCCGCTGTGGCGACCCCTTACCGGGAAAAAGCCGAAAGACACAATAATATATATATATATATATATATATATATATATATATATATATATATATATATAAATAATATTTATTTATTTATTTATTTTTTCCCCTCTGGTTCCTTTCACTTTTGTTAAAAGGGCAAAGGAACTGGATTCCTCAGATGAGGACTTACGGATTCCTCCCCAGAATCTTCCCTACTCTTCTCAGATTCCTTCTTCTCTAAATTATAGCTCGGAGGAAGAAGATTCTTTGAGCCCAGATGCCCCTTTGGAAGAATTATTGTTTGGAGATACTGTTGCTCATATGATGTAGTACTTTAAATAGGATTGCTGCCAGGTCTCTAACATCCAAAAGAGGTGCTAGGAGCTATTACAAATGGTTACCTAAACTTGTCTGCAGCTCCTCTTCTGGATGCCATGTTTTGCTGCTTCTGTAGCTCAGACTCCTCCCCTGGCCCATAAGAAGTCTGATAGGTTTTACAAGGTGCCTGAAGACTGCACATTTTTGTTCGTGCCCTTCTGCTGATCCTTCTGCTTCAGTTTCTACTGATAAGCCTTCTAAACCTTTGCCTCCTCTAAGCTTCTTCCTTCAGATAAGGATAGTAGTGGTATCCAAAAATTTGGTTAAAAGGTATATACTGCTGCCACCTTTTCATTTTGGGCTATTATCAAACCCATATGACCAAGTATGTCTTGGATGTTCTTTCTCAGGTAGCTAAGGTTGTGATTGATCTTCCTGATTCCAAAGGGAAAGCTTCAGATGTTCTTCGTGTTTCACTGTTGCAGTCATAACTGTAGGGTGCTCCTACCGGCAGGCAGCCCGAGGTCGGCCAGAATCACAAAGTCTGGGTCCGGCGTCGGCTGCACAAGCTAGTACCCTGACGTCAGTACGCTCTGGTACATAGCCCTCAGCCGACGCCGTCTTCTCCAGTCTTTCTTGCCGTGCGGTGGAAAGCAGCTCGCAAGTCGTTGGTTGGCGATTTTCGATCTACGCATTTGTTTGCTGTCGGTCCGAAGTTCTTACTTCTCTTCTCAAAGCTAAGTACCCCGTTGGGGAATCTTTTTCTTGTTCCTCCGATGTCAGAAAAAGTTAATAATTGTATAGCGTGTGGGAAACAGATACCTCATAAAGATTTCCACTCTTACTGTCTACCTTGTTTAGGCCCTGACCACGACGTTTCTTGTTGTCGGTTCTGTGCCAGGTTCAATTCTCGCACCATTAAGCGTCGGTACGACTGGGCTTTAAATTACTTTGGCAGACGCTTCAATTATAGAATGTCGTCGGATTCTACCGGAATTCAAAAGAAGCGCAAAGACAAGGACAGGCCTCCGAAGTCCAAACAGGATTCGTCGCAGCTGGAGTCAGCGTCCGGTTCGGCTGTCGTTAGTGAGGCGCTTTTGCAGCACCTGTCGTCTGCCACTTCTGAACCGATGGCCAATACGGACTCCCATGGGGAGCCATCAAGGCCTGTTGTTTTATCTGCTGCAGGACCTTCGGACGTCGCTCCCTTAGATGGGTCCGGAACCGCTGTGCAGGTACCGGCTTCTGAGGGGGTATTCAGGCCTACTCACATCACCATTTCAAAGGCAAAGGCAAAGTCCAAGACTCCAGTTAAACCTAAAGTTTCTGCTCCAGCTACTTCTGAAGCTACTCCCAAGACACAGAAGCAATTGCTAAGGATGGCTGAGGATTTGCTTACAATGATTAGGGGTTCTCGTCCCCCTCCAGAGAAAAGGCCTCGACAGGATGTTCCGTTGGATTCCTCTGACCAGGCTTCTGTATCTTCTGTTTCTTCCTCTGATCAGGAATATTCTTTTCCTCCTTATGAGGATTCGGATGCAGAGGATTCCCTTCCCTCTGCTTCTCCACCTGAGGATTTCTCTTTTGGGGAAACCTTACATGAGATGAGGGAACATTTTCATTTGGAAGGTCAGGATTATTCTGCTTCCAAGAAGAGGCTTAGGGAATTCCTTCTTCCTCAACACAGACCTTTAGCTATTCCTCCTGTTCTTGATATTGTGGATGATGCTTTTTCTGAGGCTAATTTGAATCCTGATTCCATGCCTCCTGCTCCTTCTAAGCCTGATAGATTTTACAGGGTCCCTGATTCTCATTTATTCTTATTCAAGAACCCATCTGCGGATCCTGAAACTATTTCTCAGGGTTCTAAGGCTGCTAAGGTGGCTTCTTCCAAAAATCCTATTCCCTCCGAGAAGGATTCTCGTGCCTTAGACAGGTGGGGTATAAAGGTATATACTTCTGCTACCCTTGCTATTAGGGCTTTAAATTGCCAGTTTCATATGTTTAAGTATCAGCAATTTCTTTTGTCTGTTTTGAAGCAAAAGCTTGCTTCCTCTCCAGCTTGTGCAGAGGATAAGGAATTGTAGGATGTATTGCATGCAACTGTACAAGTGAACAAGCATAGTTTGCATTGTGGTTTTGATGCTTTGGAAGCTTCTTGCAGGGCCGCAGCCTCTGGTACTGTTATTAAGAGACATGCCTGGCTTAGAGAACAAAGTTTGCCAGAACAGGTTAAGGCTAAACTTTTAGATGCCCCTGTTCAGCATGATGTTTTATTTGGATCCAAGGCTGAAGAGGTTATTAAAAAGATGGAAGAAAAGGCAAAATCTATGCAGACTGTGAAAGATTTCTTACAAGTTCAGCCTCCTAGATTTTCCAGGAATTGGCCCTCCAAAAATTGGTCCTTTCCCACGTCTGACAGGCCTCAAAGGGGAAGATATAGACGCTCCAGAGGCCGTGGTCAAGCTCAGGCCTCTTACAGATCCAGACAATGGACTGCTTCTTCACCTAGAAGGGGAGAAGACAGATCCCAATCTCAAAGGAAGCAGACTCAATGACTCTCGGTTGGGCTTCAGGACCCCCTTACCTGGATGCCCCTCTCTGAGGAAAGCTTTCTCTTTTTTACAGAAATTGGACTCATATTACCCAGGACAAATGGGTATTGGACGTGATTTTAAGAGGCTACAAGTTCCATTTTCATACTCTGCCAAGGGTTATCGGTTGGCCAGATCTGCCAAAACATCAATGGGCAGAGGCCTTAAATCAAGTGGATGCTCTACTGGCCATGAGAGCCATAGAGCCTGTTCCTCTCTCAGAAAAGGGAAAAGGTTTTTACTCAAGACTATTTCTGGTTCCAAGAAAACAAAACTCATGGAGACCTATTCTGGACCTTTCAGTGTTAAACACTTTTTTGGAAATTCCAAAATTAAAAATGCTTACTCTACAACAACTGCTTCCAGTACTCTCCCAGGACGCTTGGATGGTGACATTGGACCTAAAAGAGGCCTACTTACACATTCCCATCAGGCAGGAACGCAGGAGATTCCTCAGATTCAAAGCAGGCTCGAGGCACTTTCAATTCTCTGTACTGCCCTTTGGTTTATCTACTGCGCCCAGGGTTTTTACCAAGTGCCTGGCTCCAGTAGTGGCTTATTGCAGACTTCAGGGGATTCAGATTTACCCCTATTTGGACGACTGCCTTATCCAGGCAGACAGCAAAGGACCTTTTACTTCTACATCTGGATTTTGTTCAACGTCTTTTCCTCCTCCTGGGATTTTCAGTGAACATAAAAAAGTCCCAATTGGTTCCTTCTCAACAAATGATATTTTTGGGAGCCCTCCTAAACACAAACTTACAAAGGGCTTTCCTTACGCCAGAAAAACAAATACAGCTGACTTCAATTTTCAAAACCTTGGCAACCTTAACACAGCTCACTGCAAGGAAATTCCTGCAGGCTCTGGGCTATATGGCTTCATGCATTCTGTTAATTCCAAATGCAAGGCTTCATATGAGAAAGCTTCAATGGTACCTGAAAAGTGTATGGTCTCAGCATTACCAAGATCTGGACACTTTAATTCCTCTGATCCCCTGCCTCCAGAAGGAGTTCCTTTGGTGGTCCAGGGTGTGCACTTTAAACGAAGGGAAGCCTTTTCGTCTACCTCAACCTTCTCAAATCATAACCACGGATGCTTCGGATTATGCTTGGGGAGCACATTTTCTAAACAATTGCCAGCAGGGGACCTGGACAACGAATCACCTTCACTGGCACATCAATCTGAAGGAAATGTTGGCAGTTCAAAATGCTCTTCTAGCCTTCAAGAACCTTTTGCAACCAGGGCCTCTTCTAATTCGTACAGACAACACCACAGTCATGTGGTACATAAACAAGCAGGGGGGCTCTCATTCATACCCCCTTTGCAGACTAGCTATGACTTTATGGGACATAGCTCTAAGTCTGAATCTGCATCTTCAGGCTCAATTCATTCCAGGAAAACAGAATCTCTTAGCAGACAGCCTAAGCAGAAACATTTTGGATCCTCACGAATGGATGCTAGACACCAACTTGTTCAACAGGATAACTGCAGTTTGGGGGTGTCCCCAGATAGATCTGTTTGCATCCCATCTCAACCATCAGCTGCCTCTCTTTTGCACCAGGGCCTTCCACAACACAGCTTGGAAAGTGGATGCCCTGTCATTCAGTTGGAGGAACCTTTCGGGATATGCCTTCCCTCCTCTTCCCCGGATATTACTAAAGATAAAACAAGACAAGCCCAAGTTCATCATCCTGATTGCTCCGAATTGGCCTCGACAGTTTTGGTATCCAACCTTACAACACCTCTGCTTGGAACCTCCTTGGATCCTTCCTCTGTACCCTTCTCTTCTGTCCCAGCATCAGGGTCAGATGCTACACCCTCATCTCAAGACCCTTTGCCTGGCAGCTTGGCTCTTCAAGGAACTTTGATTTCTTCTAAGCTCCCCAAACAAGTTTTGGATGTTCTTCTAGAAGCCAGATGGCCTAGCACTAGGAAATCCTATGCCTCTAAATGGAAAAGGTTTTGCGTTTGGATGCTGGACCGTGGCTTTAACCCTTTTGTGCCTGATCTCTCGTCTATTTTGCTTTACCTTTCAGACCTTTTGTCTAAAGGCCTTTCCTTTTCTTCCATTAAGATTCATGCTTCTGCTATATCTGCTCATTTTAATACTGATCCTCCTGTCTTTTCTCATCCATTGGTGAGACAATTTTTGAGAGGGGCTAAGAATTTGAGGCCTCCTAGGACCCCTCCTGTCCCTGCCTGGGATCTTAACTATGTTTTGGAAAAACTCACTTTGCCTCCTTTTGAGCCTGCTGCGGCTTCTGATATTAAATTTTTATCCTGGAAGACAGTTCTTTTGTTAGCATTGACTTCTGCCAGAAGGGTTTCAGAGTTGCAAGCTCTTATGGCTGTAGAGCCATACCTGATTTTCCATCTTGACAGAGTATCCTTGAGGACCAATCCTACTTTCATGCCTAAGGTGATTTCGAAAGTTGCTTTAAATCAGACAATTCACCTTCCTACCTTCTTTCCTAATCCTCAAAATAAGGGGGAAAGGATTTTGCATTCATTGGACGTACACAGACAGTTACGTTTTTACTTGGACAAGACTAAAGAATTCAGAAAATCTAACCAATTGTTTGTTTCTTTTGCCTCCAGTTCTCTTGGAAAGGCTATTTCCAAACAAACTATTTCCAAATGGATTGCCTATGGAATAAGATTTTGTTACACTCATCATGGGAAACAGTTTCCAGGTACTGTGAGAAGTCATTCTACTAGAGCTGCTGCCACTTCTACTGCTTTTCTCAGAGGAGTACCCACCAAGGATATCTTGGAAGCTGCCACTTGGAGTTCTGTGCATACCTTTTCCAAGCACTACAATCTCCCTTTGTACTCTAAGACCAGGGCAGGTTTTGCCTCTGCTGTTTTGCAGGGCCTTCTTGCTGCCCCTTCTTCTATCTAAGCCTCCTCTCTTTCTTCACTGCTTTGGGATTCCACCCTACAGTTATGACTGCAACAGTGAAACACGAAGAACATAGTACAGTTGTGTACACCTACCATAAAAGTAGATGTTCGAGTGTCTTCACTGTTGCAGTCGGTGTTTCCCTCCCTCCTATCCCCTCTTTTTCACTTTATGGTGTGTTTGTGTTTCCTTGTGGAACTCATTTTTTGTTTATTGGGGATTTCTGACATCTGGGGCAAGAAAGGCTGGAGAAGATGGCGTCGGCTGAGGGCTATGTACCAAAGCGTACTGACGTCAGGGTACTAGCTTGTGCAGCCGACGCCGGACCCAGACTTTGTGATTCTGGCCGACCTCGGGCTGCCTGCCGGCAGGAGCACCCTACAGTTATGACTGCAACAGTGAAGACACTCTAACATCTACATTTATGGGAGGTGTACACAACTGTACTTTTTTTTCCCTGCTTGGGGCTACTTCCCAGTTGCTGTTTATCTATAACAAGTTTTACTGGTGTTCTTTGCTTTCATTTGCGGCTTTTATCCCCAGTATGTATACATTTAGCTCATATCCTTTAACCCCCCCCCCCCACACACACACACACACATCATGCAGTTACAACTTTGTTACTTTCACCTCCTTGTTACTGACACTGTGTTTGCCTACACTGTTGGCTTTTACATTGGCGTAAGCCTTTACTAACAATTTAGTCATTTGGTGTTTTATTTTGGTCTAGTTTTTCTGTTATTTTATGGAAATCATTGATAACATAAATGTATATAAACAAGTAGTATTGAGTTGAACTGGCTGACATTCCTACATTTACCAGATGCTTCTTAGACAATCATTACAGACTGAGCTGTGTGGTGGTGTTCATACTTGTTCTTTTTTTTAGGGTACTATAAATGTTGGCAATGCCACTGGCATTTGGCCAGTAGCATTTCAGTTTAATTTTAATTTTGTGTGTAAGAGACCACCTAGATACAAAGCACAAAATTCCTTGTGGTAGTAACAGTGGCTCACTTGCACATTTTGTCCATACAGGTTTACCCTTGTGGTTCAGTCCTAGCTAGAAGACCACTGATCGTCTCATTTTTGCAACTTTTTAAAGCACGCACTGGCTAATTTCTGGATAAGCTTCAAACACCAGAACACACACACACACACACACACACACACACACACACACACACACACACACACACACACACACACACACACACACACACACACACTCTTTTTTATTAATGAAAAAGATTGGTGCTGACCTAGATACTGGAGTGGCTTGGGTATCATTTGATACATTTAAGGAAAAGGTATTGTTGGATTCTAGACTTTGAAGAATCAACATGGCTGTTTTAAGTAGGCACACTAATGCCAGCAAGACTATTTCTTCACATTGTGGAGCACATGTTAGTAGCGTGTCTCTCAGTGCAGTTTGCTTGTCTGTGGGTACATGTACCTGAGGAGGCACAAGTAACAAAACAGTCACCCACTTCATCTTATATTTAGTGAAGCTTTTGTTAAGTTCATGGTGGCTAAATATAGAACATATATGCAAATAAACTCTTCAGTCTTTTGCTGTGCAGGAAATAATCACAGCAAGTACTTCTCTTTTAGGCTGAAGTGCTCGCTGGGATATAAAAAAGTTAATTTGTAGTTACAGGAAGAGTGGGTACCATTCAGCTGTTTGAGTTGGAAATGTTATTTCTGGCTTTTAAGATATCAAGTAGCTTAATTAAAATGTAATATTAAACCACTCAGAATAGATTATGCCACCTCCATGTATGTATGGCATAAACGAGCCATGTGGCACTAAATCTGTCATGTTTTCTTGTGCTTTGCAGCTGTGCCATATAGCCATTGCATGTTAGATCTCTGTGTGTTGTAGGATAACTGAATCCCAGAGGGCCTGACTTTCTCAACAGGTCACCAATTGCCAACATTCTTACCTTGATGATAGTAAAACAATTCAAGATATGAGGCATGTTGCAGTTATAACTGTTTGCCTTTCGTGCTGTTTCCTGTTTCTGTGGTGTTCTTTCAGATCATATTTGAGTGCATTTATTTTTGTTAGCTGGGTAAATATCACTTGATCGTACGTTTCTTTAACAGTTAAACCTGGGGAAATACTTTTACAATACAAATTTATGGTCAGTTTTAGACTAATCAACCTGAATAGCTTGTCTTTGGGATGAAATTGGAATGCATAAACATGACCAGCTTATGCAACTATACAGCATCTGGACGTCATGTTTAAGAACCAGATCCTGGAGCTGAGAGCCAGTAGAAATGGCCACTGTGTCATCATGCTAGTTTTGTGTTGCAAGAAAGTAGTTTGCATTTTGTATTAAGTGGACAAGAAACCCTGTTTAGGAACTAAACAACTCCATTAATGTTTGATCTTTACAGACTCTGCTCTGTGGAAGTGTGCTTCTTTAGATATGCATTTCCTTCCCCTTCTGTCATTCACAAGTTTTTTGTCAAAGCTGGCCACTTTGAAGATCTCTCTAGCTATTATAATCTACACTGGAGCAAAATGTATAGTACATGTATCTTCATTTATTTACAGTAGAGGCAAAACCATGCATTTGTACTGCAAGAATTTGGTTAGGCCTTTTATTTATTTATTTATGTAAATTATATACTGTGAGTCCGTATGCCTTTTAGCATTGCTGCTGGTCTGTTGAACCCCAAATTGAGTAATGCTTCCTGTTAAGTAACTACTTTCTGCTGTGACCACTTGTATATTGCCTTAACTAAGGCCTGAATTGTACATGAAAAGTCGCTTAACAAGTGAACTTACCTGGTTAACAAATCTAAATAAAGAAGTAAAAGTAACAGCAGGTTCAGAGAGAAGTTGAACTGATATATGCAGGTGCACTGATAGCTCAGATTAACTTTCTGTGAGGTTTAATGTCCAGAATACTTTTTCACAGCTTTTACATTTGTTGGAAGTGCTAGATTGTCTGCATTGTTTATTTGTTTATTTACCAGGGCCCTTCTGTTCATCCTTGAGAAATGTCAGTCATTTAGAAGATTCATGGCACTTGGTTAAACACATTTTTTCTTGAAACTGATTCTAACAAAAACAATTGATGGAAAATTCAGGTATAGAAAATGTCCATCAATAAGAGACCTTTTACATATGGTGCATTTTCAGTGCCCTCAGTTTTTGGTAAGCCTTCATTCGGCATAGTCAGTTTGGGTAACACCCCATTTGTCTTTTGAATTACATGGCTTTCAGTTTGCTTGTACGCTGCTTAAACACTGACTTCTGAATATGAACCATTTTTACCCTGTGGTTAAAATACTTCTGTGAGCCATATTTACTGGTTTTCCATCATGTTTAAAGGGGTTGAACTGTAATTTAGATTGGACAAGATTATATTTGTTTTCTTGCACTATTTTAAGTTTGTAATCTGCACAGTTTATTTATTCTGATGAAGTTGCACGCTCAATCTCAGGTTCTACTTGCTGCATTCTTTCTTCTTGTGTTATACCTAGTTTTATTTACATTTTACAGATGCCTTCGGAAGTCTGTTTGTTACTTTTAAGTTTGTTTACACATTTAAACGTAAAGACTGTACATCTTCTTCTTCTTTCGGCTTTTTCTTTTTTCTCGGTTAGGGGTCGCCACAGCGGATCACCTGTCCGCTCATGATTGGCAGTGGAGTTTTACTGTGTCGAGTTGCCAGCCCGGCGCCCAACCTTCCACAGAAGGCACACACACGCAGGGCCAATTTAGAGTGTCCAGTCCACCTACAACATGTCTTTGGGATGTGGGAGGAAACCGGAGCACCCGGAGGAAACCTCAGTGACCACAGGGAGGACATGCAGACTCCGCACAGATGGCACCCCAGCCGAGGATCGAACCGGAGAACCTCTTGCTGTGAGGTGGCAACGCTAACCACTGCACCACCGTGGCCGCCCCACAAATAAAATGTCCGATAAAACAATATAAAATAGACTAACAGTAAGTAATAAAATAGAACTGCAGACTACATATTAAGATACGTTTTTCTTAAGTTTTTTTCCTTGCTAAGATGTCATTCAAAGAGCACAACCACAGATAAGGTAGTTAGAGGCCACATAACAGTGGTATATGACTTTTACCATGTTAAAACATCTCCACATAACAGTGCTATGTGACAAGAGTTGCCTTCCATAGGTTTGTAGCTACATCCTGAAAATTGCTAGTAGTTCCTTATTTGCAGAGTATATTGAGTTTGTCTGACAGTCGACACAGACACTTGGTAAATTAACACCAGTTGCTTGAAGGCCTATTCTTGAGGAAGAAGTGGAAGTTTAACTTTGAAAATGGTGCTTCTTATGGTTCTGATGTTAGATAAGTCAGTGAAGGATAAAGGTTTGTTCAACAGCCTGTACATTTAAAGTCATTCATTCAAGATGGCCCAGCCAAATGGCATTTCACTGAAGTTCAAAACAAAAGAAAATGAAGTGTGCTTTCAGCATCCCCATGTGGGGGGAGTTCCCTGTACTTTCACCCTTAAATAACAAACACTGAAATCACAGCTTCTCTGACGTAAAGGATTGAGCAGCCTTGAACAATTCTCATTTTGTAAGAACCATGAATACTGAATGGTGAAATGGGCTTCAAGAAATCATCTGATTCCCTCTGGTGATCTACAGGCCACAAATATGCATAAATAAATGTATTTATTCTTTGGTAGAACTAAATTAAAGTCTGCATACCTTTTCTACTAAAAGTGGTTTCAGATAATCTGTTACATAGCCATTGTGTTCCACATACTATGGTTTCATGGGTAGGAGGGTCAGCGCAAGCTCATATTTAAACAATATCCTGCTGTGTTGAATGGTCTCCCATTTTTAGTTGGCCTCCACAATTACATTTTCTAGTTGGTCAGTCTAGTGCCTGCTTACTTGCAAGAAATGCCAGAAGTAGGTACAGCAAGGCGTGACAGGGTACATTCTTTGAGGATACCGGCAGCCATTGTGATCGCTGTTGAGCATGTCCAGTCATGTTTGTCAGGCTGACTTATGAAAAAGAAACACTTGTTTGCGGAATCATACTCCCCCTCAGCATTCAGTCCTAAGTTAGTGCCTCATTTAATACTGCATTTTTCTGTATTTTACCCTCATATTGTTAAGGTATATTACTACTCGGGGCTTGTAAACTGTCTAGGTGGACAGCATCCCCTGTTCTTGTTGTACATTACTTCTGTTCTGTAGCAGTACTTTTTATGGTAGATGGTCCTCAACTTTTTGACACAACTTCCCTTCCTTTTTAGGAAAATGATGTCATCGAAATGGACGTTTTTCCTTTTTAATGTAAGAGTTGCTAATTCTGATTTCTTTTTCAGCACAAGTTACTTACAACACACAGGGATCTGCCTTAAATGACTTCCAGTTATTGCTAGGGCAGTTGAATAAACATGAATACTAAATATGAAGTTTATTTAAGGGAACTGTGCAGAAAGCTAATTGGTACAGGTTGATAAGACAAGTCTGCCATAAGAGTGTGTTAGATGTAACACATTCTGTTTGCCCCATGTTGATTTCTTCCAGTTTAATTTTTAATGTAGGGGGTTTGGCAAACAAATAGCATGTCTAAATGGTCTGCACAGTTGCATTATTGGAGAACTCTACAGTATTCGTGGTTCCTAGTTTATTTTTTTAAAGCAGGCTTGTTTGTTTTGAATTTCATACACCAGTGAAATAGTACTGAGTTAAAACAGAAAAGAATAATAGATGGTCACATGCCTGATTGGCTCTCCAAATGACTTTTTTCCTGTAGGTTTTGTCATTTCCTGGTATTGAGAAAAGTACAGACCATGTGTTATTAGATACCAGGTGTTTCCCTGAGATGTCACTTTTGGAAATTTCATGTAGTGGAAGTTCTTGTTTTTTCATTGGATTTATTTTTTTATTTGTCTTTTTTTAACCAGGAAAGTCTGACTGAGTAATACTCATTTTTAGTGGCGGCCTGGGGAGAAAAGCTCCATTTGCTTACATTGCATTAAAAAAAGTTCCAGTCAAACATAGACTAATTACATTTATATTTACATTTATGCCCAAACAGTAGTTACATTTATACATTCTAAGATTTTACAGAGGTGGAAGTTACTAAAGAGAAGGTACACATGCAGCTATGTGGATTGTACAGACAGCATTTATGTATAAAAATTGTTTTGCCATTTCAGTAAGAGTTTGAGAATATGATGTTTAAAGAGAGTATTTGTGAGTATCGCACAGTGAACACAAAGCTTTAAATTTGTGATGAGCATGTACAGGATATACAGGTGCAGGATCAGGATTGGTTGAAATGTTGTTTAAGCAGTGTTTTAAAACTACTGAGTTTGTTGGAGAGTTTTATTTGTGTGGGGATACTATTCCAGAGTTTAACAATGTATTGGGAGTAGAGCGAGTCTCCTACAACATTATTTAACTTATTTGTAAGTAATAAGAATTTGTTACTAGAACGGTGGTCCATTGCTGGACAGTAGGGTAGTAATACGTTTTGTAGTGCAGGGGTGCAGGGCATTTTTCTGGATAATGAATGTCCAACAGCCAGACACTTTTATCTGTGATACTGCTCTGCTGTATTTTTATAATGTGCTTTAGAGATCACTGAACATCTGTGGCATTTGATTTTATATCATTTTTATTGGTTTGTGTTAGCTAGATAGAAAATGATGCAAATCTAGCTGTCGTTTACGGCTGAATGTGTATTCCTGTAACAGACGACGCTACATAAAAAAAGCTGTTTTCCTAACTGATCACCGTCTGTAGTTGTAGGAGTACTAAACACAAATGATGGGCTACAACAAGCATTAATTTTCACAGTTGCACAGGCTACCTGTTCAGAAGCATAACCAAAAAGATTGGAAGTGTATTTGAATAATGTATAATGGACTCGCTTTAAGGATGGTTACAGAATTGGTGCCATGGTCAGGGATTTGGAGAGGAGGGCTGCATTCTGAAGGCTCTATTAAAGCTGGAATGGTGAGGAGGTAAATGTCCACAAGGATTTAATGTAAAGAGACTGGTGACAAAGTTCGCTTTTTTTTTTTTTTTTTTTTTTTTTTGGTGTAGTATCCTGGGCTGCATGGCAGAGGGAAGTAGCCTTTGTTTGATACTCTACTGTAGACCTCATTTATAAGATCTGGAGTAATTGAGTAGCAGAGAATTTATGGTGATCGTTTACTGTGGGACATACCACTATAGTTTGGCAGATGTGGGTGGTGACGACTTGATTGACATCCCAGTGGGGTTGACAGTTAAGCGTACTGGTTGAGATGTTTTTTTTAAATGTTATTCTACACTTCTTAAAATTTTACAGTTTACAAAGTTTAAAGTAAGAAGTTTAAAACTCTGTCAGGCGTTACTGACTTAATATTAGCAAGCGATGTGTACTACATCCAGCAAGTGGGCTGCTGCAACCTTGCATCCTGCTATACACTCTTTCATGTTCCTTGTGGTCTTATGGTTGGGGGGGGGGGGCAAAAGTTACATGATAGATGTTACTGTGTCTCGTATTTTTATTTTCTTGTCTCTCTAAGTCTGATGGATGTTACTCAGTCTTGTATTTTTATTTTCTCATCTTCTTAAGAACGACAACATGTTTCAAATCAGCATTTTTTTTTTTTAAGTAGCTGGTGTGAAATTATAATTACAGTGTCTGGTACTTTACAAAAAAAATGAGCCAGAAGAATTGGGCAGCTCTTCCTGTGTCCTTGCAGGCATGTATCACCCCACGTCACACTGACCATGGTTCTTGCTACTGCATATTTTGGTGTATCCTAATGTAAACAATTACAAGGGTTACATAGATCAGGGCATCAATCTAGTGGAAAGTGTGCTGAGAAGAAAGCCACTGGCATGATTATTAGATGAGGGAGTTGGAGTGCAATGACGAGCACTTGGAATGATTAGATGAGAACACCCGCGGTAGTGGTGCTGCGGTAGCATTGTCGCCTGACAGCAAGACGTTGTCGCGTTCGATTCTCAGCTAGAGCGTCTTCTGTGTAGAGGCATGCATGAATGGGCGTGCCTTCGTTGAAGGTTGTGCGTCAGGGCTGGTAACTCTGCACGTAAAAATCCACTACGAAACAGCAGACCGGAGTTCCGCTGTGGCGACCCCTAACCGGAATAAGCCGAAAGACACAACAACAACATTGGATTATAAAGACAGATGATGGACATGATTATTATTTGAAGGTATTAGAGTATTAAGGCATGCTCTGACGTCATTATTAGATATAGGAGCTGGATACAAAAGCAGGTACTAGGCGTGATTATCATATGAGGGAGCTTGAGCATAAAGACTAGTATTAGATGAGGGTGTTGCAGTGTAAAGACAGGTACTGAGCCTGTACACAGAGGAAAGCAATGCTCAAATACTAGAGGCCTGTTTGGTGCAATGGAGTTACTTTAGAGGAGAGGAATAAGGCATACAGTTGTCAAACTAAAGGTGGAAAATAGAACTCTAACATAAAGAAATACTTTTATCTAGATGATGATAGGGGGCCGGCAGGTGATTCAAGAAATGGTGGCAGTATGTACTTTATTAGAGGAAGTCAATGGGTTTTGAAATAGATATGGAACATTTATGAGTGAGAGAGAGTATCCTTTAAGGTATATGTGGGACTAGAGCTGACAAAAACTACATCAGCATAATAAATATGGCTTATTAACATTGGTCAATACACACACAGTCAGTAAGTCTGTAGTGCCTGTGTTGTGGTATTGCACAGATATATACAGCTTTTATGCCATTCCAGATGTAACATAGCGGTGCAAATTTTGTATGAACTGACCCTGAAACATTTGGTATATGGGGGAGTGTGAAACTATAACAAAACGTTAACAACTTGACAGCCAAGATGTGGGTTGTGTATTAATTGTATTTCTAAAAATACAACTAGCACAAGCTGTGTCTGTTTTTAAACATACATTGTCATAGTGGAATGTGCCCATTCTGATATGGTACAGCATCTTTGACTGTGAAAAAATAAGTCACAAATATTTAGCCATAGTAATGTACTTCAGCTTGCTGTTCCCAAAAGCATACACAGACCTCCAAGCTTTATTAATGATTGTGCAGCAGTGATTGTGTAACTGACACAGTTTCACACAAAGCCTAAGCCCAGAAAAAAGATGGCCACATTCTACGTATTTCTGATATTTCATTAGGAAACTTGACTACTTACAATAGAAATGTAGTTCATTTTGTTACTAGAACTGTGTGTGTACTGCCCCAAGTCATATCAGTGGTTGATTATTCAGTAATAACATGTGGCTGGTGAGCTATTACAAATAGCCTATTCAGCCTTTTCTCCAAAACGTAGCTACCTTCTGTGCACACCTCTGAAACTTGATTGTGAGGAAACTGAAAGGGATAAGGACCCACAGTAATGTATTCCAACTGATTGCTTTTAGATATACATACCTGCCTCTCTTGACAAGCCATATCAGTAATCATTTAATAGTGATCATGTAATTGTATATTCTGTCACATACAGCCTGCCTCTCTGGTCCCACAAAAGTAGAACTATCTTCTGTGGACCATTGAGATATTAGATTGTGAGGTAAAGGAAAGAAGAAATAATGGCCATAGCACTAGCACTGTGTTTCAAGTTGTTGCCTTGATGCATTAATCACTTATGTCCTTTGCTGTCGCCCACATAGTGCCTGTCAGTTGGACAGATACTTCTGGTGAACACCTTTGATTTTTGATTTAGGAAGAGGCAGAAATAATGGCCACAGTAATGTACTTCAACTTACTGCTAAGCCGTCCACACTACTAATACCTCAACTGCCCTATTAAACTTAAAATGAGGATGTAAATGACATTTTGGTGTGGGCAGTCTATACTGCTACCATTGCACACAGACATCTGGTTAGCTGCTGGGAATAAAAAAAAAATATCTGCAAAATATGTCTGCTGCAGCCTAACTGCATTACTTTCTACTGTACAAACCTCTGTAGTAGAACTAAACTCATCACTGAGATTCAGCTTACTGCCTTGATGAGTAATCTGAGAAACTGGTAGAAGTAACTTCTGTGTTTGTGTCATGCAGCTGGAAATTATTTTGTGTCTCATAGTTCCCAGCCTCAAAACAGAAACAGAGAAGCTGTTTTACCAACTCTGCTAGTCACACAGAAGCCTCTGGTGGGCTTGGTTGTGGGCTGCAGGCAACTGGAAAGATAAGCCTGATCTAGAGCAATGAGGAACTACCAGTGCATTTGTGTGAGGACAGTAGACTTCCTACAGCCATTGATTAGTTTTAGTTTTCCTTGATTTTGCAGCTGCATATGGGTATGGCAAAAAGTGTCAGTATCTAGAGTCTTTGATGACTTTGTACCATTTCTTGAATGTTGAGCAATTTATTTGTACCAGCTATTTTGGGCGGAAGTGACAGACCGTCACTGAGTCACACCAGCAGTACTTTATTACATTGTCACTTTATTTTATGAATGACTCTGGTTTGGTTCATTTCACATCACAGACATATGGTGAAATGCATGGATTTTTAGAGTAGAGCTGTTAGTCTGCAGCATATTGATTTTTAACCTGTGACATTTTAGAAAGGGTAATATAACTGAAATTAATATATAATGGTAATATCGTCACAAATGTGTTCTTAAAAAGTTTTTAATAATTTGTTTTTAAGTACTTTTTGTACATGGGATTTTGTATCAGTAGTATCAAAGTTAATTATAAACTCATTGCAGGTTCAAAATATGTTAAACCTGCAAAGAAAAATCAGTTTGTCAAAGGCATATTTTTCAAGTAATTATTTGCTTCTTACTTTACGATAACCTATAAAGAAAACATTAACATTATATTTGGTGACAGATAAGCATATATATTCATGCATATTTTGGTTTCAGCACTGGTGGACCTTCTGGCACAAATGATTTGCCTGATGGATAATCCCTCACTGATGCTGTCATTTGCTGGCTCACTGCTGAGACAGGAGTTAGTCTTGGGTTTTTCTAACTCGTATAGTTAGATACTGGTACTGCTGTGTTGAAGTTGGATACTTGAATCTCAGGTGCTTACCACTGTGTGCGCTTTCTCACCTAGAGATGGACAAGGGCAAAGAAAAAAGCTTCAAAAAGTGTGAGAAATGTGGCCACAGAATTCTTCTCATTGTCAGCATTAGTTTTGTATGGTATGCTTGAGGGTGGAATATGTTTTCAGTGGCATGTTGCATTTGTAAATGCCCTGGCTTCATGCCCTTTCAGACAGAAAAAGTAAATAATCAAAAGGCTGTTACTTCCTAATCTTGAGGCTGACAAGCTCCGAAATGCTGCCAAAAAGTAGAAACAAGACATAAAACATAGAGTAAAGGAAGGTGAGTGTAATAAATGTAGGGCTGAGGATCCTGGACTGTCTTCTGCTCCTAAAGTCTCAAGAATCGAGTTGACGTCGGCTTCTATGCAGAAGCATACTCTGGCTTCTGCTCCTTCCATGCCAGAGCAGATTATCATCTTGGACAAATTTCCTAAGAGTTTGAGAAGGAGAACCTCATTTGAGATGGAGCTATCACTCCTATCCACCTGGTCCCCATCTGCTGCTTCTTTTAGTTCCTTCAATTCCTACAGATCAACTAACCATATATTTTCTAATATCTTAAGTTGTTTGTTATCCCATCATCTGACTTGCATTCTTTTTCTTTTTGAAACTTTCTAGCAAATTCCCTCTATACTTTGTTACCTTTGATACTTCATTTAGATCCAACTTGTCAACCTTTCAACTAGTATAAAACTGTCTTTTTGTCAAGATGGCTGCACATTGAGTAACAGTTTAATTCTAGCTCTCCCAGTATGAAAATTCAGCAGAGAAGGCAGTAGACTTGTGCTTTTGGGTAAATTTCAGTAATTGGCTAGTAAGTGTACTGCCTGGATGCCTGGAAAAAGGAAATGTAGAGGACCTGGAAAAAAATCATCTACAAAAGTGAGGAAGAACACTGACTGAGGAAAGTTCTGTAGCTCTTCAGCAAAAATCAGTGCAGTCTCTAGACATGAAGTCCAGTAACCTACAGGAAGATACAAGACGACACACACACCTGGTTAAAATAAATGAAACGCTGATGGAGTGTATCGACACAAACAACAAAAGGCTGGAAAAATGGAAGAAGCTTTAAACAGATATTCAGATGTGATAATAAAGTTGTGAAACTCAGAGATCAAAATGAAGAAAAGACTGGCTAAATGAGACTGCACGGGAAGAGATGTTGCAAAAAATAATAGAATAAGAGGACAGAGCATGTAAGGAAAACTTGAGATTTTCAGCTATACCATAGAAGCTGGAATGAACAGACTGCATTAATGTTAGAAAGCACAAGTAAGCAACTGGACTGGTATTCCACAGCAGGTTTTAGTTGAAAGGGCACATTGTGTGAATGCTCCAAACCTAGCTATGAGAAAGCAACCTAGACCTTGAATAGTTGAGATGCAATTGTACAAGCAGAAGGAGTTGTCTCTGAGAAAACTGTGGTAGAAGGAAAAAGTACTAAAAGTGGGAGACAGCAGAATGTTGTGGAGAATGATTACTTATTGTACCCAGGCAGAAGAGGAGCAAATTTATTCCAGTATTTAGGGAAGCAGAAGAGGAGCAAATTTATTCCACTATTCAGGGAATGTCAGGATGCAGGTGTGAGATTCAAACTGTCTTCAAGGTATTCTTTCCTGGAGGAATAAAACCATTTTTTGATGCAGTACATGCTAAGGAGGAAATATAAAAGTCTGTCCAATAAAAAGTAAGCTGTGAAACAGAAGGAGATTCTGCTTCTTGTTTTTATGCTAATAATGACCACAGAGAGACTGTACCTGTGAAACATTATCTAATATTTCAACAGAAAATAATGGCGAGAAGGAAGAGAACATGAGAATTGACTAGAAGAATTAAGAGTATGTTGGAAATGAAGCAGGGACAGGATTTGGGAGATGGAGATGAATAGCAGTAAAACCAGTAACTATGTTTGTGAAGTATGATGGAAGAAAATCTGGAAATATTGTTTTTTCAGAATTTGTTGCCCTACTTCATTAATGTTCGGAAAAGTGCTTTGGGGAGGGAAAGAGGAGGGAGATAAGTTAGTTATAAGTAAAGATTTTTTTCTAAATAGTACTATGTTTTTTTCTTTACTTGATATAAAATAAAGTTTTCTCCATTATTTTTAAGTGTAAAAGGGATTGTAAACAGGTGCTGCTGTTTTTTTTTTCCTTTCTTTCTCCCTTCTTTTTTTTTGTGCAGTTTTAAGAAATGTAGGCACTGCAATGTGGAAGAAAAGAATGGTTAAAAAAGCATGACAAGATAAAAATGAATGTGCCTTTTCTCATTCTTACATAGAATGACTGGATTAAGGCTCTTAGATTGATTTGATAAGTCTTAAGACAGAGCAAGTCAATGAAAAATAGTATTGAATATTATGAGGCTTTTGTTTCGTACCAGTTCTGCAGCTGGCCTTCGTGTTTCCATGGAAACAATCTGATAAAGAAAAACTGGCGGTCTGGTTCTCATGTCTCCATGGAGACAATCTTATAAAGAGAAACTAGTTACAGTCTAGTGGAGAGTGATTTGGCTGAGGAAAAACAAAAGAGAGAAATTGGCTAGGACGTAAAAGCATTCAGAAGTTTTCCCAGCTGGGAGAGCTATAAAGCTAAGACAAAACCATTTAGCACTTAGTAGAAACACAGGTCGTACCATGAGTTTTAGCATGTATAACCTTTCTTTTAGGTTAAATCAAGTCTACGAGTGTCACTGCCAGTTTGTGATTTTTGTTCCTGTTAGGAGGGTAAAACCTCAATATTTGAAGATGTACATAGTTTTGTTAGTATTAAGTTAATAGGTTTTATAAGGTTATTGAGGGTGTGTTTGTTTTTTTTTTTTTTGTTTGAGGGCTTTCAGTAAAACAACATTTTTTTTGTAAGCTGTGACATTGGCTCAGATGGCTATGACAAGAAACAACTGTGTAAAAGTTCAACGTGCCAAAGCATGTATGCATAAAACACAAAAGCTGAGACTAGACATTTAACAAAAAAGGTGTTATATAAAACAGGTGGGAATACTTTTTTTTATGCAGTGATGCTTTCTGTAATGTCTTTAAATGTAAACGTTCTCACAGATAAATACAAAAAAGAAAGAGTATTGAACTATATTAAAAAATGTGTATTATATCATGACCCCCCCAAAACGTGCACGCTGATTGGCCAGCGTGCACATTGTAAATCGAGTTATACTAATGGAAAAAGGTCCGGTCGCCCGGACTTTTTTCCATTAGTATAACTCTACTTTTAAAACACTGTCTAGCTATGTTAAATGGGTTTAACATAGCGAGACAGCTTTAAAATAAGCAACGGAGATCTCCGTTGCTTATTTTAAAGCTGTCTCGCTATGCTAAACCCATTTAACATAGCGAGACAGGTTTAAAAAGCAACGGAGAAAGCAAGATCTCCGTTGCTTTTTATTGTTCGCTATGTTAAATGGGTTTAACATAGCGAGACAGTTTAAAATAAGCAACGGACATCTCCGTTGCTTATTTTAAACTGTCTCGCTATGTTAAACCCATTTAACATAGCGAAAACAGGAAAAAAGCAACTGAGATCTTGCTTTCTCCGTTGCTTTTGCCCACAGCTCTGATGTACTGCGAGGCGCAGAGTACATCAGAACTGCCGGATGCCAGACATCTGCAGAAGGGCAGTAAACAGGCATTATACTATGCCATTATTTAAGAAAAGTAATAGTTTCTTTTCTTAAATAATGTCATGGTATAATAGCAATAACCCACTTCTGGGTGTGGGTAATGCTGTATTTACCCACGGTTGGCTTTGGTCCCTCGGGCCTCGGGACCAAACCACGCCAACCGTGGGTAAATCCAGCATTACCCACACCCAGGCATGGGTTATTGCTATAGTACAAGTAGTTGTGTTATAGGAGACACACTTAGAAAGAACTGAACATGTGAATTTGATAAAGGAAAATTTTCAGGATGGTTATTCAGTGGGATACTTGGGACAAAGGAAAAGAGGAGTACTTGAATTAATTGCAAAAGGCTCCCCAATAGTGATAGAAGAGGATAAAAATGGCGGATTTGTAGAGCTAAGGGGCTACTGGCAAGGGAGAAGGATTGCAGTGGCATGAATTTATATTCCACCTAAAACTGCAGTAATGGAGCTTAAGAAAATTCTGGGAGAAATAATCAGTTTTCAGCAAGAAATATTACTTCTAGGTGGGGACTGGAATGTGATTTGCAGCACTGAAGATGTGTCTGTGAGGCCCAAAAGGGATAGTATAACAAAGGAGGGTAGATATTTAAAAAAAATTATGAAGGTATTTGGCATGGAAGATGTGAATTCAGTAATAGGAGTTTGGAGTGAATTTATATATTATTCCCCAAGATATAAAAACTGGGCTAGCTAGACAGAATTTACATTTCACAAGACCATGTGCATTTAACACCCAATAACTATTTCAGATTATGTGCCAATAATAACTAAAATAAAAACACAGGGTAATGAAATAAAAATAAGACACTGGCGCCTTCTCCCTGTGTGTTGAAAAGAGAGGAATTGAAGGAAGGGGTAATGGAGATTATTCAGGAGCTGTTAGGATAGAATTTTTTTCTGAAAATATAGTTAGGGAGTGGGATAAAATTAAGATGGAGCTTTAAAAATAGCGTGGAAATAAAAAAAAGGAGCTATTGTTAAGAAGTATCAATAATTATCTAGAAGGACTGACAAATGTTATAGTGTTACAGAATGGGGGAATCTCATAGAACAAGAAGAGGATCAACTGCAGAATGCTAAGCAGAAAATAAGGGATTACCTCGATAATATGAACAGGTTTAGAAAGATTGTTGTTAACACTGGAGCACAGAAACTTCTAGTAAAACGACTCAGGCAACATAAAGTAGAAAAGGATGTTGATGAGCCTGTAACAAGGAAGGTAACAAGCGATCCTGTAGCGGTATTAGAAATATTTCGGAAATTCTGTGAAAGTCTGTATAAAGCAGAGAAATATGGAAATCAAGAAAAGATAAAAATGGAAATGTTTATGGAAGAATTAAGTATGCCAAGATTAGAGGTAGGTGAGGCCCAATTACTAATGGCTAGGAGAAGATGAGGTAAAAATTGTGATGTATAACCAAATCTACAGGAAAGTCCCCAGGAATAGATGGTATTCCTGTGGAAGTATGGAAGCTAGGAGGGAAAAAACTGATAAAGATCTGGAAGGTTTTGTTTAAAAGTATTTTAAGAGGAGGAGAAGCACCAACATCCTGGAAGAAAGCAGTGGTAGCTGTAATGTGTTCATATTACGTGATCAAAGATGCATTCTGTCAAATGCATCTTGATCAAACGTAAAAGAATGAAAAAGCAAAATAGCAAAGTGGCTTTTAATTGAATTCTTTCCCTGGGAAAGAATTTGCTTGGCAGCTTCCATTACTTTGCTGTTGGCACTGTAGTACGATCTTGGAGTTGGTATATTTAAGTAGGGGGTGTGTGGGGGCACAGCCACCCCATGTTGGGGGTGTGGGGGCAAAGCCCCCCACTTTATGTAATGTTTTAAAGTTTTTTTTTTTTTTTTGGAAAAAAATTGCTGTTCTGAGGTTTCGACATTGTAAGCTTTTGCTTGCATGGGGTCGATTAATCATTGTTCTCTTTTTTAAGCGTTCGATGATGTAATATAGACCCGCTGTCATACATAAAAAGGGTAAGGATGCATCGGACCTGGCTTCATACAGGCCTGTTTCAATACTAAAACATGATTATAAAGGTTCAAATCTATAATGGCTAAAAGAATGGCAGAAGTACATAAGGATCAGTGTGGCTTTGTGGAGGGGGAGGCAAACATTTGACAACATTAACAGAACATTAATGATCCAGAAGGACGCAGAATGTAAGAAAATACCACTGTTGTTGGTGGGTCTTGATGCATCTTGATGCAGAGAAAGCATTTAACAGAGTAAGCTGGGACTTTATGAGCAGGGCATTGGAAGCACTTACATTTCCTGAAAAAATTATAAGGTTGATTAGGAGAATGTATGAGGGATTGGAGGTGAAAATTAAAGTGGGTGGGGCCCTCTCTGATAATTTCTGCTTGAACAGAGGAACCAGGCAGGGATGTCCTCATTCCCCTTTGTTATTTGCATTATATTTAGAACCATTGGCAAAGAAAATAAGGGACTCAGAAACTCAAGGAAATAATTGAAATGGTAGTCAAGAAAAGCTGACTGTTTGCAGATGGTATTATTTTATACCTGACAAAACCAGAAAGAGACATTACAGTGTTATGGAACATTCTGAGACAGTTTCATATCTTTTTGGGATACAAAATTAATGAAATAATACAAAGGTAATGACAGTAAATTATGTACCGACACAGGAATTGGTTCAGCAATATCTTTATTTATTGGGACATGATAAAATGAAGTATTTAGGCGTATGGATTAAAAGGATTCTGGCGTGGCAGCTAAGGATATGTGGGAAGAGAGTAAACAAAAGATAATACAAAAACTGAGAAAATAGAAGGTTTGTTATATGTATATGGATAGTGCGACACAAGCAGTTAAAATGTTTTTAGTCCCAATAGTCTTATACACAGGTCAGGCATATTTTTATCAGCCAGAGGTATACACAGGTCAGGCATATTGTTTTCAACCAGAGGAGAAGTTGTGGATTGTGGTTAGTGAAGAAATGAGAGACTTTATCTGTGAGGAAAAAATGGCAAGAGTCAAGTGGGATAAGCTGATTCTTCCAGTAGAACAGGTCAGATTGGGATTACCCAATTTGAAGGGGTATTTTTGAGCTACACAGTTAAGGCTCCTATACATAGCACAAGCTAAAAACTATAATTCAAACTGGAAAGGAATGATGTTGAAACGGGGGAAGCTCAAGAAACAAGGTAAGACTGGGATTTTGGATGCAGGCCTTTAAAGAGAATAACAGTAATCATACAGAATATTATATCTGTAAAGTAGCAGAAGGTATTATAAAAACTAAACCAACACTGGAATGGAGAAAGGAGATGCTGCTGAAAGGGATGACTGCAATTAGGGATATAGACAATAGGCAAGAGGGGGCTGGAATTCATTGGAGAAAACTTTCAAAGGAACCAAGGTATTAAGAGCAAATAACTAGAGAGGGGAAGATGATAGAATGGGAAGATGTCAAGAATTTATTTGGACTGCAGGTTAGAGATTGCCTTCTCTACTAAGGATTGATATTAGAATATAGGCAAAGAAAAATTAATAGGGGGGTCCTAAATGAAAGACCAGGACTGGTAGAGTTTAGTAGAATCTAGAATAGAAGCTGCCATTAAAAAGGAATAATTGGTACAGCATATAAAATATTACATAACTATAAGACTCAGGAAGAGAGATTGGATAAGCAGTTGAAAAAAAAAACAGTAGGAGGATACATGTACATCTCCCAAGTACGCAGCAAAATCTAGAAAATTTAGGATTTTTGCTTGGAATTGTGTGCATGCATATTTTTATACCTCAAGCAGACTCCAGAGAATTTTTCCTCTGGTAGATAACAAATGTTGGAGGTGTGACAGGGAAGAAAGATGTAATTGGGGATATATTTACTGAGAGTGCAGTGAATTGGCGGACTCTAAGGATTCCCTTTGACATGCACATTTGGAGATGCTGGGTGGACAAGTTGGTGTGACGAGGGAGATGATTTTTGTGAGCTATGATACAGAATCAGAATTACCTAGACATGGTAAGTAAGGCCTTGCTGTCTCTAATTATGTGGCTGCCAAAAAAGCAGTTACTAGAAAATGGAAATCAAAATCTAAACCAACAGTATTAGAAGTGGTGAATATTTTAACAGAGATGAAACAACTGGAACTGAGATCTTTAGAAAACAGTAGGAGCAACCTACCTTGGAAAAAATGGTAATTGTGGGAACAGTATTTACAGGGAAGGAATGAGGTTTAAAAGAAGGCAGGACTTAAATGAGCTATGTAATGTTTGACTGAAAATGATTGGTTAGATAAGTGATCTGTAATGTTTGTAACTGGGAGTATGTCACTGTGGTTTATGATGTAAAATGCTTGCAACTAGGATTGTGTTGGTGTGGTTTGTTTTCATTTTGTAAATGTATGATTGCTTATGTCGTAAGTGTTGGTTTAATAAAGATGTTTGTTGCTTAAAAAAGGGGGTGCAGGAATTAAATAATTTATTTACTATTGTTTAGGTTATATGATATATAGCAATATACGTGAAGCATAATGTTTGTTAATTTTAACTTAATACAGTTTGATTACTTTTATATCAATGTAAATGTAACCGTCACAAGTGATAATTCAATAACGGTGTTTAAAAAAGACTTGTCTTTTTCGTGAAGATAAAAGGGATGAATTTACTGCTGTCTTTCCTTTTATCTTTTAAACAATAAGTTGCCTAGAAAAACATGCCTTCTTTATTTTCTTGTTCTTTTCCATTTTTCAAGGCATTTCTTTTCAGACTACATTTTGATTTTCTCCTAAGTGCTTCCTGTGTTGATGCACTTAATTTTCTATTTTTCCTTTTCTTTCTTTGTCTGTATTCCTATTTTGTTTTTTAGACCAAACCTTCACACTCCTCTGCCCAAGACAGCACAGTTTTCTGAAATCTCCATGTCTAGCCACACACTGTCACTTGGCATTTTTATATTTATTTACCTTAGCTTTGTAGAGTTAACTTTATGAACACCCTACCAATACTTTCTGCCTGCCTCCATTTATGTATCAGAAACCCATGTTTTTCTGAAAACATTATTTCTTGTCTTAGTTTTGAATGTCTTGGCCCATTATAAGTTGTTATTCTCCATTTGCTTCCACCTTTAGTAAAATATGCTATTGTTTTTCTTTCGGTTCCGCCTTCATTTTCTGCTTTTTTAGATGCACACTTTTCCAGAACATTATTCTTTCCCAGTGTCCCATTTCTTACCATGTATAAACAAAAATACTTGAGCAATATTCTTGAATTGAATTCATATCTTTACTGAACCCATTGAGAGTATTAAATCTGCTTAAAGTAGCCTCTAAAGTGCCTTATCTCACTACTGAAGTATGACATGCTATAGCTGTTTATATTCTAATACTGTGACTGGAATACATGTTAGCCCACCAGTGCTGTTTTTTTCATATTGGGCTACAATATTGTTAGAGAAAGCTGAAAATAAAATAGTAATGTTTATTCACCTTTCTTCTTTCTACTTTTAGACAGCATCACTGCTTTAGCTTAGAGTGCAACACAGTTGCCAGTTTAAGCTTCTTATATTTTAATCAAGTCAAACTTTATCTCAGCCATATAGTTGTTACAATATGCATAAAATAAACTCCTTAATTATAATTGTAATCTTAAATGCTGAAATACGGCTTATATAATTATTTTCCTTACTCTTTGTATCATATACATTTTCTTCTTTTTCTTTCGGCTGCTCCTGTTAGGGGTCACCACAGTGGATGATACATTTCCATTTCTTCCTGTCCTCTGCATCTTGCTCTGTCACTCCAAACACATGCATGTCCTGTCTCACCACATCCATAAACCTAATCTTAGACCTTCCTCTTTTCCTCTTACCTGGCAGCTCCATCCTTGGCATCCTTCTCCCAATATACCTAGTATCACCCATCAGCAGATGTCCAAACCAACGCAGTCTCGCCTCTCTGGCTTTGTCTCCAAACCGTCCAACCTGAGCTGACTCTCTAAGATACTGATTCCTAATACTGTCCATCCTCCATCACACCCAGTGCAAATCCTAACATCTTTAACTCTGCCACCTCTAGCTCCGACTCCTGTCTTTTCGTCAGTGCCATCGTCTCCAACCCATATAACATAGCTGCTCTCGCTACCCTCTTGTAGACCATCCCTTTCATTCTTATTGGTACTGGTCTGTCACAAATCACTCCTGACACTCTTCTCCACCCTGCCTGTACTCTCTTCTTCACCTCTCGTCCACACTTACCATTACTCTGCACTGTTGGTCCCAAGTATTTAAACTCATCCATCTTTGCCAACATATAAATACATTTTGCTAAATATAATGGAGTTTTCATCCTTGGTGAATAACAAAAGGTGCCATCTGTAATGGAGCTACTATTAATAAGGATCCTTTATTATGAGAAAAAAATTTAGGCAGATAACTTCTTCTTTTCTTATAAAGGTATAACAGTTTAAAAGCAAGATTCTCTTTGCTCCATAATTCACATGTACATTCCTTTGAAACCTCCTTTTTGTTATTCTGTTCTCCCAAATATTCCCTGATAAACTCTCTTATTTAGATATTAAATAACCAATCTGCAAGGGTCTGTTGGTCAGATCACTCAAATATTCTGTATTTATGTGATTTAAATATTTTATCCGCTTCCTTTGAGTAATCCGTAATTAACATCCTCATGTATGTGATATATATTTCATTCAAGATCATCTTTTTTCAAGTAGTTATACAGATCTGTTAGACCAATATTGTTAAAGAATTATGTGTTCTTAAGCCTTTTTCTTCTTTCGGCTTTTCAAGGTTAGGGGTCACCACAGCAGATCACCTGTCCGCTCATGATTGGCAGTGGAGTTCTACGGTGTTGAGTTGCCAGCCCAGTGTCCAACCTTCCCTAGAAGGCACACACATGCACACACTCACGCCTAGGGCCAGTTTAGAGTGTCCAATCCACCTACAGCATGTCTTTGGGATGTGGGAGGAAACTGGAGCACCCGGAGGAAACCCACACAACCACAGGGAGGAGATGCAGACTCCACACAGAAGGCACCCCAGCCGAGGATCGAACCGGAGAACCTCTTGCTGTGAGGTGGGAATGCTAAACGCTGCACTACCGTGGCCGCCCAATTATGTGTTCTTAAAGGAGTACCGTACCCACAGACTCTAAAAAACATGTTTAAAACATCATGGCATGATGTTTCCTACACTTTAACAGCACTCTGGTATTATTTACAGGATTTTAAATATTTTTGTATGTAATTCCAGACTCTGACCACCTGGAGGCTGGCATATTGACGTGGTTTGGATAAATCAGGTTGCCATTCAGTATCCCAGAAATCATTGTTTGGCTGAAAAATATTACATCATGCAGGCCTCCGTTTGCCTAAAGTTCCTGTCATTTCATAGATGCTGCATGCGTACAAAGTACTGAGTAAAACAGAACAGTTTAAGTAACATTCCCTGCTGCTGAATGACTACTTAAAACAGAAACCGTGCAAATGCCACAGAACACACTCAAAGTGCTGTTTACTGCTGCCTTTTTTTCTAATTTAGTTTAAATGGCACTAATTTGTGAGACAATGAATTCCGGTCCATTTACTTCTCCCCTCCCCCATAACACTTAGCTTCCCTAGCTGTCAAAGTCCTGAGGTTAATTTGACCTGGTAATTCCATTGATTGGCAGATCTCAGCAGGGTGCTTGACTCATGTAATTTAATCTTTGCTCTAGCATTTCCTTTGTTAGAGGGGACATTTTTTGCTGCACTATAGCCATGGCCTTACTTGACTTCATTCACATCCAGTAAGGTCTTGCACCAAGAAGCTAAAGAATAAAACATTTATACTATTAGCCAGTTTAGATCTTTATTAATTTAAGTGTTAAGGTATCACTTCATGCTTCCACCTTGTTAAAATTGAGATTTACATGTGCAAAGTGTGTTGGTATGCAGTGTTTGCCTTCATATGTTTTACTCCACTGGTTGGTTTGCAAAAAATATCTTTTGCAGTGTCCCTGGATTTGTCTTTGTACATACAAACCACATTGCTATATTTTCCCCTTCCTTTTTCTTGTGTCCAGAAGTCACTTATAACAAAGTAAATTTTTTATTGATTTTTTTTTTAAATAAAGGACATCAAGGTTAATTTACCTTGAATCAGATAATGGATGCCAGTGCAAAGAATCACTGTTGAAATATTTGTGCATGGACAAAATCCCTTACTAAATCTATTTGCCAGCCTCCAGTTCAATTGGTGCTATGGCTTTAATATACTGGTGTGTTTGCTCGTGCCTTCCAAATATCTCCACCATTACATACCAGTTTTGCAGTGTAGTAACTACCCGACATGCCCATACGCCTTTAGCCATCAATATGCAGCTATTCCTGTTCATGTGAGTATGTGAATTCATTTTCAGACTTAAGGTGTGGAAGCTGCACTGAATAATTTTAGGTGGTTGTTCAGGTTTCACATGGTCCTTGCTTAGAGCTACTCTCATGTTAAGCCACTATGAATATGTTGCACTGCCACCTCTGATACCAGGGTAATGTTTTAATCTTTCTATTCCCGCACTGCACGCTAGCAGTATCTGGTGCAGATACAACAGAGAAGTATGCAAGTGATACACCACCTAAGCATCATTTGCCGTGCAGAATGTACAAATATGCATACCAAATTTCTGTGTTTCCAAACATCGGTGTTACTACACTACTACTGATTAAAATGAACATATTGAAATGTAACATGACCTGTTACCAGATGTAATTAAGATTTTTTCCTGTATAAACAAATTTCTATGATTCTCTGGCTGTTTGTTTTGATTCACTTTACTGGCTACCTGTAGAGGTTTGCTCTTTCTTAGCAAGTTGCAGTAAATATTTTGTTATCCAGTTGTTTACCTAGTTAGTTTGACCGGGCACACTATGAACGTTTCCAGCGGCATCCCGGGGTAAAAGCTCAAAATGGTGCCATCTCAATGGTCTGACCTTGTACTGTAGTCCCTAACTGCTGCCTTGAATATCTTGCATAAGGCAGATCTGAATTATCCATTGCAATGTCCAGTTCAGTGTTTCATCTACAGATTGTGGGCCTACTGCCTTTGATGAATGCATTGCCTAGGTTACAGTAAAAAAATAACATTGCAATAGGGAATGGATGGCAAACCAAAGAAACTATGACAGTCAGGACTACAACACCCAACATTAGAGTACAACTTACGATTTCCTATCCTTCTACATGTTGCCATAGTAGAACCCACAGCCATATGTATAAAAAACAAATATACTCACCGATGTGCTGCTACCACTGCTTTCAAGTGCTGTAGCACAATCACTGATGACCATGTGCTAAACAAAACAATGACATATTGAAAACAGATTTCACATCAAGACAGTGACAAAAATAATGGCAATGCAAATACAATCAGAAGGAATTCAGAAGAAACTGCACAACCTACAAGCTCTGTAGAGAATACAGATACATCGGATTTGTGACATTACACAGACATGGTTTAAAGCCACAGAATGTACTCTGTCAGTGCAAGGCTAAATTGTCTTGCACACATGTAGACCATGAGGCACAAGAGAGTGGGACACAAGGTGGAAATGTGTCTCAGTCATGTTTAGCAGCAAGTATTCTTCAATATTTTTCAAACCGTATGACACCCAGGCATTTACCCACATGCAAATAACTGGAGAGTGTCCCTTACCATATCTGAGCAAGCTATAGGTCATCATCTGTGACCAGAAATCACAGCTCAATATATAAATGAATGCTGATTATCATCTGCTGTTAAAATCAAGTAAAAACACTAACACCCTATGCAAAAACTCAGAATAAGTTTTGCAATGATCTGCCAATGCACACATGATAATATGCTGATTATTAGTCAGAGAAAATCAAATGTAATGTTCTTTGGCACCCCATAATAGCTTGCTAAAACTCTGCACCTGACAATAACTGACACATCAGGCAATACGCTGGCTGTAGTAACAGAGCAAAATATATCCAGGATCACATTGGACCCTACTCTCTTATTAACAAAACATACAGATAATATTAGCGGAACCTTAAATAACTAAATTTATGCTACAAGCTGTCATGCCTTCTCGCCTCCAGCATGTGCACAACCAAAGCTATAAACATACTTATCCCAAAAACTGAGCATTGGCTCCCTTTAATAGCTCTTCACTCTGCCACAAATACAAATAACACTTGTACTGTTACTTTTACAAAGATCTGTAGATTTGAATTACTTGCAGAACCAAATATGCATCCTTGCTATTTCCTCCAATGCTTCAAGTAGCTACCCATCAATAAAAGAGTAGCATTTCTACTTGGTTCAAAGATATAGAAATTATTAAAATGGGACTTTGTCTACCTCTAAATCCAAACTACATATTAACCAAACTCTTATCTGAGAGACAGTCAGGAAGATGGCTTAATACTTATCAGACCATGTTTCAAGACAACCACAGGAAAACATGCATTCTCAAAGCTGGATTCAGCAGGCTGGTATAATCTCCCAGGAGTAGCTAGGGAGCAAAGCAATCTGGAAGCATTCAAAACTAAATTAATAGAACTGCTGTGGGATACCAGATGCCTGTGCTATTGTGACAATGGCTGGTCAGTTCTTGATGTTGGAGTGAATGGCTAGCCATTGCATACCATGCCTATGCCAAAACACACCTGCACTATGACTGTAGCATTGATATATGTATGGTAAATAAAGCCATCCTGAGGGAAAGCACTTTGGATGACATTATCATTATGCTGAATGGTGCTACTATTTTAGCAAAATGGATGTGAAGGCAGGTTACTACCAAATGGAGGTGAATCCTAAGAACAGAATAACAAATAAATTTTTAATCACAAAGGTCTTGGAAGATACAGGAATTTAATTTGGGTTGTAAGATCGGTTGCAGAAATTTTCAGATGTATAATATATTTTATCCCAGGCATTCTGAATGTTAACATTTTCTTTGATGATGCAGCCTGTGGCAAAACACAGTAACAATGATTCTATAAGCCAAGTTTTACAAGTATGCAAATAATTTTGACATTAAATTGAAATGCAAATTTAATACATAATTTCTCAAGTTTCATGGTAATATATGTTCAAGGAAGGGAGGGTCACCAAATCTAAATAAAGTTAAGGCAATATACATGTCACCATACTGAAACGCAAAAGTAGTAAGATGTTTCCCAGGCATGGTAAATTACAATCCCTTGTATGGGTAGCTCTTTAAATGCTAACTGCCTTTCTAAGGGTTTTAAGATTAGTAATTTAAAAAATGTTAGTATGCCATGGTGGTACGGCGGTAGCGTTGCTACTGAACAGCAAGAGGTTCTCCCATTCGATCCTTGACTTGGCTTGGGGAGTGCCTTCTGTGTGGAGTCTGCATGTCCTCCCCGCAGTTGGGTAGCATTCGAAAGACATGCGTGCATAAATGGGCATGCCTTCATTGAAGGTTGGGCATCGAGCTGGCACCTCAACGTTTCGTAAAAATCTACTGACAATCATTAGCGGACAGGAGTTTCGCTGTGGTGACCCCTTACCGGGAAAAAGCCGAAAGACAAACAACAACATGTAAATAAAAAGTGTTAATATGCTGCGTTTTATTTTTTATGAACAGGAGTTTCTTACTTTACTGATCGCTCTCTCATACACACACGCAGGCACTTTTACATTCATACACACACTCTCCATGCATTGCTTTACTGTTCGCTCTCTCACATACACACAGGCACTTTTACATTCATACACACACTCTCCATGCATTCCCTTAGTGTTCACTCTGTCATACACACACGCAGGCACTCCTACATTCATACACACACTTCATTCTCTCCCCACGCACTTGCAATCACTGCCCAAACAACACAAGAATCAAACCCACTACCCTTATGTCTGCAGAGAGACATATTTTAGATAAAAAAAATTTGTAGGTGGCAAATAACTGAAGGGAGACGCACAGCAACATAATCAAATGTTTGTCGGTGTGAGCGTGCAATTACGATCTAACAAGCCATTACTTTACACTCGCTAAGCTGTTTAGCGAGTATAAAATAAGAAAAAAAAAGTAAACAGCTAAGCGAGTGTAAAATAATGGCTTGGAAGTTCGTAATCGCACGGTCATGCACACACAAAACTTCAGACATCACAGGGCCATAAAGAAAAACGGTTGCTATTGGCAACCAAGACCACATGGAACAGCTGGCAAAGGAACGCACAGGAAAGGAAATTACATTAAAAAAAAGAAGTACAGGGAATTAAAGGAGTAAAACAGTGCCAATTTGCAGATTGAAGTGGGACTAATGCATCAGGCAACGGACAGCAAGTTTTTTCATTACACCTTTTCACTGAACAAATTACAAGACTGCACAACCACTACCCATATTGAACAGGAAATCTTTAAGGTAGTCAGTGGTACTGCTCTTTAGGAAAGTTAGAGAAAATAACTTCGGAAAGAAGACCACTTTAATAGTAATCATTGCCACTGTCAACCAACACCACACGGAACAGCTGGAATGCTGCAGCAAAGGCAAATAAATATAAAAAAGTACAGTACTAAAGCGCCACAGTTCAATACCAAGTGCATACATGTATCCACAACAGTTGTTTGGTCAGCAGGACCCAAACAAGCAATGTTTAAACATTTTGGATACACGTGTGAACTTATGCAGCACAGCGACCGAAAAGCCAGGAGGAATGAAGATGCCACATTAAAGAGATACTGATACTTTGCTGTCAAACAATGTATTTCTACAAAAAATGTCATACTCACCAGTATAAATCCACGAGGGAAGCTGATGCAGAAAGAGACTCGCACAATGTTCCAGTAGGGAAATGCAGCGTAGTGGAAACACAATGCTAAAAAGAAGTACCCTACCTCCTGCACTTGTATTTGAGCACTCAGGCTGGGGGAAGGACAAGGGAGCCATGACATCACAGAATGGGTGGGTCTAATTATTTTAGTTCGAATCAGATGACGGCTGTGGTGATGTCACTTTGGGGGAGGGAACTGATTAAAAAAAAAAAAAAAAGTACCTGCACTGCCTGGCCTCGATGATGTCAGTAATTGGGCGGCTCCAGCAAGCTTTATTCAAACATGAGAGAATAATTTTGTAAGTGAAACCATCACAGTATGAGAAGGTAGGCTTCTGTTACAGAAGTAAGGGGAATTTAAAAAATTGTAAATGCGTTATTGTTGTTGCTTTACAGAGGACAATGTAAATAGGGAGGAAAAGGGTCGTGAAGTTGAAGAATACATTAGAGAAACCTGTTGTACTCCTTTAAGTAAGCACTGCTAATTGACAATTTTTCTACAGCTCAACGTCTTGGGTAAATCTCTGGAAATTACTATGGCAAGCACGTCATTTTCTTGATAAATTTATATAAAGGCTTAAGGCCTCCCAGTACACATCCAGCCTTGTCAATGTGCATTACAGATCTTATCCAATAAACAACCTCACCAATAAATTATTTGACAACTTTTGCTGTGTATTAGCTAATAAGTTCAAGGTTCAAAATGCCTCATACTCTCTAGGAAGCCATAATATTCTTAAACTGCAGAGACCTTTGTGCACCTTGGCATGTTCAGAAAAAGCCTTTAGTAAACTAGCTCTCATCTACTTAGAGCAATCTATGGAATGAAATTTCTGCTGTAACTGAAATATTAAGAGTTCATAAAAAAATGAAATCACAATTATTGTATGAATTTAAATGTTTTCACCAGGGATGCAGGCTTACACATTTCATTGTGAAGAAATACTTTGTCAGGACAACAAACTGATTGTTGTTTCTGTGTATTCTTTGCTGCCATTTGTGCCTGTGACTACTGTATATACGTAAGTATTTAATTGTAAAATTGTATTTACATGTATCGGAATACTTTATAATTGTGCTTTTATGATATTACAAATGAAAGGAAAGGAAACTGTAATATATGTTCATGGTTTTCCTTGCAGTTGTACCTACTTTTGTGGCGTATATCTTGGCTGTAAAAAGTCTTTCATCATCTTAATTTGCAGCTGTACATTATCCATTCTTTTTGCTCAGAGTGCAGACCAGTCATGAACCACCAGTTCTGTGGGGAGAACAGAATTCCAGAGACATTGCAGGTCTTCTTAACTATGCAGTTGCAGATGGTCATTATATGTCATGCCAGTGAAGTCACAGTCAGGCTGCTGGATGACTTTCCAAACCATTTCTTCAACTTTTAAGATGATCAGTGCAAGGTCTATTTTGAGAAAATGATGGGCCAACTTTTTACATATTAGTGGAAATGGTTCTACTCTACAAGCCAGTTATCTTTTTCCATCTTATTTATGTGTGTGACATTTTATATTTAACAAACTTCCATGTGGCTGCCCATCTGTGCATTTGCTAACATCACTTTTTTTTTTATCAGCTGTTTATCCCTTGCTGACCATCAGGTCACCTCATAGCCAGTTGGTCAATTTATTACCCCTTTATCTGGGTCGAGAGCCTGATGTGAGAAGATGTCACATGGCATTGCATTCTGTATCTGTACTGCAATGCTCCATTTGAATGGATGGACATGCACGCTCTCACATATGCCCCCCTCGGAGGATGCCAAAGGAGCTTGGCAGAAGCCTGCCGCACATACCAGCTCGGTCTGTTGCATGCCATTCTCCTCTTTTGAGTGAAATTCAGCAGTGCGGCAGACCAGACTGCTACTATTCCTCTGTGAATAGGCAAGCCATCCCACCCTTGCCCAGCTCTTATAATGTTTGAGTTGCTAATCAAATTTGAGTCGCCCAGGTTGTATTCAGGGCTTCTTCCTTCTACATCATGGAGCCAGGTAACACTCTGTCCTTCAAGAATGGGTGAATCTTGTATTCCTTCTACATCTGTCCCCACAAACATTCATAAAACGTTAGATGCTTGAGTGATTGCCAAGTTTAACATTGCCATTTACAGAAATTCAGTATAGGCAGTTTGTTTATTTTTCTACTGTTTTATTTTAAACACATTGTCTTTCCTAATTTTGTTTCATAAATCTAGTGACTAATGAGCTTTTTCAGAGGATTTGACACCATTGAGCTGTAAGAATACTCTGAACATAGTATTTGCTTTGCATGCCCAACCTATGAAAGAGTCAGAGGTATGTATATACACACATACACGCCTACCTATGTATTATTTGGCATGATTAGTATTTGACTGCATGACAGTATCACTTAAATTAAAAAAATATAAATTTTATTGAAAGTTTGCTTGTAAGGAAAAAGGAAAATACACAAGTGGGTTCCTCTACTTTATGTATCTAAATCAATTAGAAGTCACAAACAAATCAATTAGAAATCACATAAACTGAAAATAATTAAATCTTGATTGTCCATGACCTTCTAGCAGTCAAAGTTGCAAGCACCAACTGTGGAAATACCTTTACCAAGTGTGCCCGTTTGGCTGATTTCTAGAAGTCCTGTGACACTGTTTCAGTCAGCCGTCCATGTAAACATGTCATGCGATACAGGAGTAAGTGGCACTTCAGCCTTAGCTGTGATTCTGGTGGCCACTGTCTCTGTAGTATTTATCAGTTTCTGTACAAAATCTTTTTTTTTATTTTTCCAGTTTATCACATTAAATTTTTGAATAAAATTATACAAGCTTGTATATTCAGAGAAAGCTACTGAACGATGGCAACAGTTCAGCCAAATATTTCACTATTTGCAAAGGAGTCATAAGTCATTATTAAAATGAATTATTCTAGACCTGGTTTCATCTTTCTTGGCAATGTATTAGAGTTCTGGATCACAGGAATCAGGAGGTAAAGCATTTGGAAAACTTTTAATTGACATAGAGAATTCAACAATTGTCTGAAAAGCAGAGGAAGTGTCCTTATTTATCTAGATGAGGTAGTGACCACAAAGTTTTGTTTTCTATGATTGGAAGGATTTCCTTATTATAAACAATTCATCCCAACAGGAAATGTGTTTACATGGCTTGGTGCTTTAAAGAATATGATCTAAGGAATTGAAGATTGTGATTTCTCTCTTGTTTAAGTGATCCAACTGCTTAGTCTCAAGAGATGCAAAAATGTATATCCACGTTGGACAGGCTACTTAATATGTACGTAATCATTTTCAAATGTGCAAAAGTATAGTGACGCAATTTTAAAGTACAAATGAATATAGCAGAATCACTGTGCAAAATGTTCTTTGTACATGGTTTCAAATTAAATGCTATTTTAATAAATGGAATGGGAAACAGCAGTTCATTAATTTATAAATTCACTTAGTCAGCTGAACAGGTGAGGCATTATCAAGTTATTACTGTAATTCATTCAAGATGGAGGAAACTGCTTGTACATTGCTGTGTAAAGTCTACATGTTGGAAAAATATGTTGTCACAAATAAGAGAAACGCTTGGAGAAGTTTGTTTTTATTGTAGGATGTGTTTAATTTCTGGATGAGGAATGACTGCTTAATATGTATTCAATAATTATTGCACTCAACATCTTTTAAGTGAGAAAATAGTAAAGTACCTTATTGTAAGTACAGTGCAGTTAAGGGAATATTCTGATACCCTTAGGCCATCCTCTTTTACTATAGCTTCCTTTTTATAAGTGCTTACTGTGAATATGTTATGAATGTGGGAAAAAAATTTAAAAAATACTAATCTGTGCATACAAAATGTGTGCAAAACCCATTCCAGATGACATTAGCATTGATGATGAAAGTCTCACATCTTCCCTGATATTTCTACTCCGTTTCAGCAGTTTCATGGTAGTTCTGACTGTCCGCTCTCTGTTGCCTCAGTCTTGAGGCTAGTTTTGTTAACCATTTTGTTGAATAGTGATAACTTTATATTATCCCATAAAGCTGATACTCTGGTGGTAATGATTCTTGCTATGAATTTAACTTGATAGTGATGTTTAACTCACTAGTTTACTTTATACATTTTACTGTGTCTCTGAATTTAATTTGATTGGTCATATATTATGTTTGTATGTTTACCGTAACCCAGGTCATGTTTTTTTCTGCTGCTGAGATTCTCAGTGACTCCCAGTATTTGATGGCTCCCTTACAACTCAAGCACCGTAGGGTCTCCCTTCCAGGATGGCGCTACACATGGGGGTGCAGTCCCTATGTGTAGGCTCCAAAGAGAGTGAGCTGAACACACTGTGAATGTGATACAGACAGGCAAGTTGCTGCCATATAGCAGCTGACAGGGTTTTTCCATTAAGCCATACTTCTAACTGATACGATAGCTGACTTTAACTAGATGGGCTTGCAGTGGAAATCTACTCCATCTATGTGGTAACATGTCTGCCTTTCTACATCCGCCTACTGCAACATGGACTCTCTTTTTATGGCCTCTGTGATGATGTGAAGTATTGCCAGCTATGCCAGGAGAAGTAGGACAGTAGATGTGTAACATATGCCAGCCTAGCTAGTTGGTGTTTTGTAAATAATTGTTTGTCATTTGTGTATCAAACTGATTTGTGCAGGTGCTTGTGTTGAAAATGTATTTGTAAAGCTGCTTATGTTAAAAATGTATCAACAGTTGGTTCTGCTGGACAGAAAAGAAATACACCTGTATGTGAGACTGTAACTGTTGAAATGAATATATTGTAACAGGATACTGGGTGAGAAGATGTTAATCTCAGTCCAGCTATCTTTGAAAAATAGTCTGAAATTAAATTACCTGGTTTAAGCCATAAAGATTGTATCTTACAGTTCTGATTGCAGCCAGAAACAAAACTATCTGTGAAAACTATGACTAGGAATCATCCTGTGTTGTCCTTAGGGGTGAATTAATTGCTACCCTGAAAGGGTGGAAGTTTTTGAAATGGTTTTATAGCTTCCAGTTGCTATAACACATTTTGGCAAAGCTCTGTGTGTGTGTGTGTGTGTGTGTGTGTGTGTGTGTGTGTGTGTGTGTGTTATGAGACATATATGTTCTAGATTCTGGTCCATTTCCTAGTAAAGGGAGTAGTGTGGGAACCAGAATCAGATAACCAGATGTATGTGATGTCATTCTGTAATCCAGCACTGAAATGATGTTTTAAGACTAGATGAGACAGAAGTCTCAGGACAATCTGTTTGTGAAATCTGACAAAGAAGGACCACTTACCTACATCAACTTGACTTGCTCTATTAAGTGAAGTGGAAACAGTAATACTCTAGTCAGTTAGGAAAATATAGTGAGGTTAGTTAAGTATTGTTTTTCTGTATCTGTATGAATCTTTCCATCTGTGTTATTTTTCATGTTTCCTATGATTGAAACTCTGGTGTTTATTGTAAAATAGATATTTAGTATTTTTATGTTCTTTTACTATTTATTATTGAATATATTTAAACTTTTCATTGTGGCTGGTCTTTTAGAGAATATTTTAATCTTTGAGAGTACATATATTTATCTGGTGACACTGTGGCCACTCCTGAAAGCCTTGCTTGTTTGGTCAACATGTTAGTATTAATTTAACCCAGTATAATTGTGTAACCTGGCAAGAGCCTTAGAGTAGTTGGCTGTGGAGTAATCTCCCTTATAGTCTGGACAGAGGGGGCAGTGCTGGTAAATCTGTGCCAGCTTTTCCCAGGTGTGTGTGTGCGCGTGAAAATCAAATCTCAAAAGATTGTGTGTGTGTCAGCTACTTGGAGCAGGGACACAGAGCACTGGTTTCACAGAGAGGTTTGTGGAGGACTTGGCTTGGAAAACTGTGATGAGGACTCAACTCTGTAGTTGTGTCAGTGGGGAATATTATTTGGGGCCTGAAGAGAAAGAGGGAAATCCAGTCCCAGGACTGAGTGTGCTCTCTGTGTACTCATGAGGAAAATTGTGCTTCATGCAGAGAGCTATATCTGAAAATACTGTGTGCATTTATCTTTCTTCCAAGTGAATGACAGTGTCAGTGGTGAGGATTAAGGCTGCTTGATTACTGGCTCAGAGGAGGGATGTCACAACCCAATATCAACATATTGAATGAAGTGGCCATTTCCCCAGCATATCTCCACACCCTTCTTCCTTGAAGAGGAGAATAAGCAGTGCCTTATTCCTCCTCTTCCCTGACAGCTGATCAAACTCAAGTCAGTGCGTTATCCCTGTATGCTAGTAGAGCTGGTCATAAAACAAGACTTGGCTGAAAAACAGACACTTTTATTGTCTTTTTATTTAGCCAGTGAATAGATAATACTCTTGCTATTTTTTTTTGTTTCCTGCTTTCCATTGCACACCTCTGTTTACCTTCAGTTGGTGAAAGTAGGTGTCCTGACAACACTTAGAATAAATTGTGTGATTAGTTTCACTATTTAACGACTTATTGCAAGCTAACTTTGCTACTTTGTGTCATCACCACTGTATCTTATGGACACATTTCATATTCATGCTACATTTGTTGTGGTAGTGGTTAGTCTGTCCTGCTGTCCTTTATGCCTTCTGAGTATGATAGGTAGCAGTGGTTTGCAGCGTGTGGCTTTCTGTTGTAAGTAATGGTGAGGAAGAAGAGATGGTGCTGGTGGTAGTGATAATGATGGAAGAATGGTTCTCTTCTTATCCACTTCTTCTGTGCTCTTTGCTGCAGCAGTTACTGTTAAAAATATCCCCCAGTTTGTGTGGTTAACCGTTCATATATTGCATTAACATTTATATATGAATCAAATTAATATTTAGAATCAAGTTAAGAAAAAGCACAAAGAGCCTCAAAGTGAGCTCAGCAGTGTTCTGTATGAAAATACTTTGATGGAAATGTTGGAGATGCAAATGGTTGTAATTAAGGAATGATTCATTTGAGCAAGGATGAATTTCCTAAACATGGTAAGCCTTTGCTACGTTTCATGCTATTGGGTGCAAAAAAAATTGCAAGAAAGTGGCAGTTAAAATATGTACCAAATGAAAGGGAAGTTCTGAACAATGTAAGATAAAAAACTAAAGGTGGGGCCTTTAGAGAAGGGAAAGATTAAAGTTCATAGAAATAAATGGAATCTTTTGAGCAGTACATGCAGGATAATGTTCAAGAGGAGGAGTGAGGTTTAAGGAAAGGCAGGAGTTCAGCAGTTTATGTAATGCTGGAGTGAATTAAAATTGCGAGAAAGAAACCTATTGGTGTTTGTGACATTGTTCAGGAGGTGGTGACAAAAATATATTCTAAATAAAAAGAATATTAAGAAGGCAAAGTAGCTTTCTGTTGATGCTTTGAGTGGCCGAGGAAGGAAGGAGAGCAAAAGGCAACAGAACTAGGGCTTTGCTAGAGAATAGCAGGGAGAGATAAAAGAAACATATAAAATGAGCACTGAAAAGAACTGGAAGAAGGTTACAGAACTGGAAAGACAACAGCTTTGAGAGATTATGAAGTACTGCTAGGCTGTATTTTGTCACTATACTTTAATTTCTAAACTGAATATATCATATGAAATGCTAGGTTAGATGAATCAAATCTTGGAATCAAAACATCAAAATTGTTGGGAGAAATATTAACTACTTGCAAGGAAAGTTAGGTTAAGATGCATAAAATACTTGAACAACTGTACCTCAAAGACATCATTCCCTTTCCATGGAGTATATTTCCTTCCCTAGAGTATGATTCCCATACTTTAATTTATGAAAAAAGTAGGACTTAGAAGTTTCTTTCCCTCACCCCTCCAGCATTTTCATACCACCCATCTTCCTATTTCACACCAAGTTGATATATAAGTGAGCATATACAGTTAATAATGTCAAAAAATAAAGTATTAGGATGGAAGGAGGAAAGCAAAGAAGCAAGTAAGTAGACGCAAAGAAGCAAGTAAGTAGACTAGGTAAAGGTAATAGCGGAGTGGAGTACAGCAGTATAAATAGAGAGAACTTGGTATGATGGGAGGGAAGTAGCTGTGAGGGGGAACAATTCAATATATATTTAATGGTACTTAGTAGGATAGTATTTAACAGGAAGTGTGAGGTATGGTAGAACATCAATGGTAAAGGTACTGTCAGATATAAGGGCATGACCAGTTGGAGGCTAAGTAGGTTTTTAGTTTTTTAATACATTTGCACAGATTGTTTTCATGTCCTAAGGTATAGGATCATCAAGCTACATAACTTGGCTATGTTGTCACTGCTCAGGCAGTCACTTTAGTGATCATAAATTAGATACTTTAAAGAAGTTCTTTGTTTCAGACCTGAAGTTTTTAAGTTGTGTGTATCTTTCAGCAATGGACATGTTTTTGGTTTCAATGGTATTTTATTTGTAGTTTTTAGTTGGTTGTGTCAGAAATCGTTGAGTGTGATGTGGGGTTTCCATGAGGAAGTGAAACCCCTTTAGAGAATGCCAAATATCCTGCAATGCATGCAGAGTGACATGGCATATAGGGACCAGTAGTAGACATGTCTGTTGAGGGCAGTGAATTCATGAAGATTCAAAGAACTGCCTGTTATGGATATGCATTACACAGTCTCATGCCAGGTTTACAGTGATGGCACACACCTTTCTGGAGATCTTCTCTGTCTGCACTTTCCATGTATGCCTCTGGGTATAGACACTCCCATGGTTATGGCTGACATTCTGCTGACTGCATTGTGGATGCACCCTGCCAGACAAGCCTTTCAGGGACTTCACAGTTCAAAGCCAGCATGCTCCCATGTAGCTGTACCACAGTCGTTGCCTACCCATGACTGTTTATGGGGTTGTGGACACCAGCATTCTAGTGTCACACTTCTTGGTGGGCCACTATGGGGTTACAATATACTCTGGGGAAGTGGTGCACCATTAGGTGGACATATTGCTTCCAGTTCTGACACTTCCTTCAGCTTTTCTCGGTTAGGAGTTGCCACAGCGGATCACCTGTCCGCTCATGATTAGCAGTAGAGTTTTTACAGTGTCGAGTTGCCAGCCTGGCACTCAACCTTCCAAGGGAAGGCACACACAAACACGCACACACTCATACCTAAGGCCAATTTAGAGTGTCCAATCCACATACAGCATGTCTTTGGGATGTGGGAGGAAACTGAAGCACCCTTAGGAAACCCACACGACCACAGGGAGGACATTGAGACTCCGCACAGAAGGCACCCCAGCAGAGGATAGAACTGGAGAACCCCTTGCTGTGAGTTGATTATGCTAACCGCTGCACCATAGTAGCCGCCTGCCTCCAGTTCTGACACTGGATGGACAAAAGATACAGTTGGCCAGCATTCATCTCATGGAAGCTCCACTCTGTCATTGAAAAATCTGATTCTTGACTTCTAACATTGTAGCCATGTGCCTGGTTGCTGCCTCCATCATGATGCATTGAAAAAGAGAAGTGTCACGAAAGCTTTGCTTGTTTATTTGTATTAAATTTAAAGATTTATAAAAAAAATTGGCATTTGAGATCCGTTTTTTTCTTCCGTTTTGTTTTATTACTGCCTCCACCACCCATGGCCCTTCCACCTATACTAACATTGATGCCCTTAGCCCTCCTTTACAAATTACGGTGATTGTCCCCTGCCAACCTCTTTGGCCTGTTAGTTAAGATGATACCTGATGCACAGCTTGGCCTGACAGTGCAATATACTGCATAGCTAGTACGTGTTATTGCATGCAGCTGTTTTATTCTTTGCTGTCCTTTGTCATGGTCTACAGCTGTGGACCAAACCTATCCTCTTTGTCAGTGCCACAACATATTGTGCTAACCAGTTTTCATTTGAGGTACACCCAGTTGGTTCCTTCGATGACTCCACACCTGACTCGTCTTCCACTGCTGTTGTAACACCATATTTTGCAGCATGGTGCAGACCACAGCTAGCTTACTGCAGTGCACCACAGATGTATGCAAGCAGCTGAAGTGGCCTTCAGAAGTATGAACATGCATTCAGTGATGGTCAGTGTCTGCAGCAATGTGGTGTTACATATAGTGGTGTTACATATACTGTCTTTATTGTGGTCTGGAGGCAGCTAGTTGAGGCCATCGACCATGTTTCCTAGGTGTATTCTGTATAATCTGCCACATATTACAGTGGGCACCCTTATTGTGGCCTGCTGCACTTGTTCATGAGACCAGCATATTGAAGAGACTGTGGGTAGCAGTGTGTGCACCAACTGAGTAGATCAGGGCTTCTTAAACTGAAGGTCGCGACCCCATATGGGGGTCACATAACTGAATGTTGGGATCACAAAAAAATTGGAGACTGCCTTTGCCTAACGGTGTACTGTCTGGAAAAAATAAAATAATTTTTTTAATGGCGTTCTTCTTGAAGAACACCCTTTGCTTCAGCTCACACAGATGCAGAAGATAAAAACAGGTTGCAAACATTTGTTGCATCTGTGCAACTGATTGTTTACATCTTCATCTTCCGCATGCACAGGATTTGAATTCCATAAGACGTTTGGACTGCTGACCACAACAGAGAAGTGACAGGTTTTGTGTGTGTGTGTGTGTGTGTGTGTGTATATGTGTGTGTGTGTGTGTGTGTGTGTGTGTGTGTGTATATGTATACACGTGTATGTGTGTGTGTATATGTATACACGTGTAGCTTGAAAAGAAGCTGGTTCCTTAATCAGAGGTTCTGACGAAGGTTTCAGGATGGCAAAACCAAAGATTATTCTTGACGTAGCCTGAGGAATGCTCTGTTGAAGGTTCCTGTTTGTTGAAGCTGAGGGGAGGGGGTCGGCAGGGCTTTCAACTCTGACTTTTTGCTTGTGAGTCTGTTGCTGAAAAAATAAGATCTAAGATCTAATGTTGTCAGTCTTCATTTATCCTTGACCTTTGGGACTCTGTTCCAATCCTCGAAACCGGCTTGGCCGTTACATCTTGTGCAAGCCAAAAACACTTGAGCTAAGTCTCTTCCCAGAATACCCCTCTCCAGATTACCTCAGATCTCATTTGCTGCTCCTGTCGCAAGACGCATCAGCCAGATTCTCTCTCAGCTAAGTAAAAATGTTCATAGTTTTCTTTAAAAAAAAAAAAAAAAAAAAAAAAACTTTCTCATTCCTATATACCGATATCTTCATATATCTATAGTTTAATATTGCTCTACCCTTTTTTACCTTACTTGTTCTTTGCTATCCCTCTCCCTTTACACTTTGGCGTTCTCCTCTACCATTATGGTATTTTTTTCCTCATTTTTTCATACCTTTTTATTTCGCATTACTTACCACGAGTGACTGTGCTGTTTTCTACCTAGTGGTAACCTTTTTCTACCACTGTTGATGGTACCTTCCCTTTCCCCACCTTTTTGGTAGTTCTGGCTTACCATTGCTGGTAGCTGTTCCCTTCCTCTGTGTGTGTGTGTGTGTGTGTGTGTGTGTGTGTGTGTGTGTGTGTGTGTGTGTGTGTGTGTGCTGTCAGTTGGTTATTTTTCCGTTATTAACATGATGGATAAATCTAAGGGGACTACTGGATTTAAACAGTGTCAGGATTGTGGTAGGAAGATGCCAACTAAGATGGGCATTCTTCTTGTGTATACTGTTTGGGCCTGTTTCATCTACAACAAGATTACTCAATTTGTCAAGCGGTCAGTCACCGAGCCCTTGTAGAATGCAAAAATAAGTTGATACTCAAAGGCCTGATTGTCTTCCTTTGAGGAGGCTCTGTCCAAGTCTATGACATATCCTCTCCTTCATCTCCCTCTTCTTCTAAACTGGAACATCGACAGAAGAGGAGTCATTTGATGCCGGTGTCCCCTTTGGTTCCGGCAGCCAAGAAACACAAATCTTCGGCTCCCACATCTCCTGTGGAACTGAAGGTTAAAGCTAAAAAACCTATGGAACTGACTTCTTTGGCACTAACTGTGACTACTACCTCTGCACCACAGTGTTGGTGCCAGCCGTCTCGGTACCGATAACTCAAATTTCCCCTTCAGTACTAGCTCCCCCTGTGGCACTACGAGAAATTTGGAACCAACACCCTCCCCCCGGTGCCACAGTCGAGTTTCTTCACTGCTCCCAAGACAAGGTATTCCCCCTCAGTTGACCCCTTTGTGGGATAGCTCCCTAGTCCATTTCTAGAAAGACCGGAATCTCCCTCAAGCTTTTCTGTCCATTCCTTCAGGAGTTTAACTGAAGTTGACATTGTGGGGTTGGTGGATCAGCTCCTTGTGGCTAGGGGTCTTTCTGTATCTTCCATGCCCCTCTCAGTTCAGGAGTTGGGGCTTTCTCTCCCAGGACTCCACAAAATTTTTCTTCTCTGACCTCCTCTGAGGGTTTGGAGCTTACAACTCCAATACCTCCTGATGTTCATCATGTTTCACTGCTGCAGTCATTACACTTGGGTTATCCTGCCATCAGGTGGGCCCGCAGTCGGCCAGAGTTCCAAAGTCTTGGTCCGGCGTCGGTTGCTGTCGCTTCCTCCCTGACGTCAGTGCGCCAGGGGTATACAAGATGCAGCCGAAGCCATTTTCTTCAGTCTTTCTTGCCATGCGGTGCCTGAAGCAAAAGCAGTTCGCAAGTGCCGGTTGGCCGACTCCTGAGATATCAAATTCGATTTTCAAAACTGAACTCTTCGATAAATCTAAGTACCCCGTTGGGGAAACTTTTTCTTGCCTCAGACCGATGTCAGTAAAAGTTAATAATTGTATTTCTTGTGGGAAGCAAATACCTCATAAGGATTTCCATTCTTACTGTATTCCATGCCTAGGCCCAGATCATGACAGCACTAGTTGACGGTTTTGTGCTAGATTTAACAAGCGCACTATTAAACATCAGTTTGATTTTGCTCGCCATTACTTTGGCTGAAGATTTAATTATACCATGCCGTCGGAGCAACCGATGACCGGAATACACAAAAAACGCAAAGACAAGGATAAGGACAGGCATCAGAGTCCCAAAACTGACGATGAACCCTCGTCTAGGCCAGTCGCCGGTTCTTAGTGAGGTGCTTTCGCAGCCCCTGACACCCGCAACCTCAGAGCCACAGGCCGCGTCCGACTCCCATGTGGAGATGTCTAGGCCTCTGGATACTCAAGGAGTTGGGCCTACGGAGACTAACCCTTCAGATGGGTCTGGAGCCGCTGAGCAGGCATCGGCTTCTGTGGGTGTTTTCAGACCTTCACAGCTTACCATAAAAACTGCAGCCAAGTCTAAAACTCCATTAAAGACAAAGAAACAAGTACAGCATTCACCTGGACAGGCCTCCATGCCTAAAAAGCAGATGCTCAAAATGGCCGAAGACTTAATTACTCTGATCAGGGGTACCCATCCCCCTCCTGATAAAAGGCCTAGGCAGGATACAGACTATGATTCCTCTGACCAGGTTTCTATATCTTCAGATACCTCTTCAGACCAGGGATATTCTTTACCCCCCTATGAGGACTCTGATGCTGAAGAATCAGTTCCTTCAGCCTCTCCTCCTGAGTATTATTCTTTTGGGGAAACTTTACATACCATGAGGGAGCATTTCCATTGGGAGGGCCAGGATTACTCAGAATCCAAGAAAAGGCTCAGAGACTTTCTTTTATTGCCTCAGCACAGGCCCCTTGCTATTCCGCCAGTGTTTGATATTGTAGATGATGTGTTCTCTGAATCCAGTTTAAATCCTGATTCTTTACCCCCCTGCTCCAGTCAAGCCAGACAGGTACTACAGAGTCCCTGACTCTCACAAATTTCTTTATAAAAACCCTGTTGCTGACCCAGAAACTATTTCCCAGGGTCCCAAAGGGGTAAAGGCTTCCACGGTTAAAAATCCAGTTCCCTCTGACAGGGATTCTAGAACATTAGACAGATGGGGGAAGAAAGTTTACACTTCTGCAACTTTAGCAGTGAGGGCTTTAAATTGCCAGTTTCACATGCTTAAATACCAACAATATTTAATGTCTCAGTTAAAACAGAAAATGATTACAAGTTCAGAACATCCTGACTATAAGAAAATACAGGATTTATTGCATGCAGCTGAACAAGTGGGAAAACATGATCTGCAATGTGGTTTTGATTCATTAGAGGCTTCTTGTAGAACGGCAGCTATGGTGGTGCAGTGGTTAGCATTGTCGCTTCACAACAAGAGGTTCTCCGGTTCGATCCTCGGCTGGGGTGCCTTCTGTGCGGAGTCTGCATGCCCTCCCTGTGGTCGTGTGGGTTTCCTCTGGGTGCTCCGGTTTCCTCCCACATCCCAAAGACATGCAGTAGGTGGATTAGACACTCTAAATTGGCCCTAGGTGTGAGTGTGTGCATGTGTATGCCTTCTGTGGAAGGTTGGGCTCCGGGCTGGCACCTTGACACTGTAAAACTCCACTGCCAATCATGAGCGGTCAAGTGATCTGCTGTGGCGACCCCTAACCGGGAAAAGCCGAAAGAAGAAGAAGAGGCTTCTTGTAGAGCAGCAGTTACAGGATCTGTGATTCGAAGGCATGCTTGGTTAAAAGAACAAAGTTTACCAGATCATGTTAAGGCAAAATTATTGGATGCACCTTTACAGCAAGACATTTTATTTGGTGTTAAGGTAGAAGAGGTATTAAAGAAAATGGAGGATAAGGCAAAATCTATGCAAACAGTGAAGGATTTCTTACAGGTACAGCCACCAAGATTTAGCAGATATTGGCCTACAAAGAATTGGTCTTTTCCAGTGTCAGACAGGCCACAAAGAGGCAGGTACAGACGCCCAAGAGGCAGATCTTAGCCCCAAGGCTCTTGCAGACCACGACAGTGGGGTGCTTCAACTCCAAAAGGAGGTGAAGACAAGTCACAACCTTACAGGAAACAGTCCTAATGACTTCCACCTTCGAATGTCAAACACTTCCCTTTTGGCAGCTCCCTTAGGGGGGAAACTAGCACTTTTTTCTCAAAATTGGCAAACAGTCACCCAAGACAAGTGGGTTCTGAATATTGTGTCTCAAGGTTACAGGTTCTAATTTCACACTTTACCAAGGCTAAAAGGAATGCCAGACCTGCCACAAAATCAATGGGCAGAGGCACAAAAACAAATTACAGCCCTCATGGACATGAGAGCTATTCAAAAAGTGCCACAGCAAGAACAAGGATTTTACTCAAGACTTTTCCTGGTCCCCAGAAAGGACAAAGCCTGGAGACCCATACTAGATCTTTCTACTCTAAATACTTACCTGGATGTTCCGAAATTCAAAATGTTGAAACTGCAAATGCTTCTTCCCATGCTGGGCAAGAAGGCTTGGCTTGTTACTTTGGACTTCAAAGAGGCATACCTGCATGTCCCTATCAGACAAAATTGCAGAAGATACCTCAGATTCATAGCTGGTTCAATGCACTACCAATTCTCTGCACTGCCCTTTGGCTTATCTACTGCACCCAGGGTCTTCACAAAGTGCCTGGCACCAGTAATTGCATTTTGCAGACAAAAGGGAATTCAAATATATCCATACCTGGACGACTGCCTTATTCAAGCAGAGAGCAAGGACATTCTTCTAAAGCATCTGGTGTTTGTAAAAAGGTTGCTAATTTGCCTAGTGTAAAAAGGTTGCTAATCTGCCTAGGGTACACAGTAAACGAAAAGAAGTCAAAACTATTGCCCTCACAAGAGATAATATTCCTGGGTGGTGCCAGCTTAAATATAACGGCCCAGATGGCTTATCTCACGCCAGACAAACAAGGACAACTGACTCAGTATTTTCAATTGATGGCAACAAAGTCCCAGCTCCCTGCAAGAAAAAATCTACAGGCCTTGGGATTCATGGCATCCTGCATACTACTAATTCCATATGCCAGACTGCATATGAGGAAATTGCAATGGTACCTAAAAAGTGTTTGGACTCAACACTCTCACAGTTTGGAAACAGTAATACCACTAATTCCCTGCCTACAACAGGAGTTTCGATGGTGGGAACAGGCATGTCACCTCAACAAGGGTCAGCCTTTCACTCTACCCACAGCCAGGCAGACTTTAACAACAGATGCTTCAGATTACGCCTGGGGAGCACACATGGCAGGAAAATGTATTCAGGGCAAGTGGACCACAGACCAAATGCATCTTCACATCAATCAAAAAGAGATGTTGGCTGTACAAAATGCCCTAATAGCTTTCAAGGACCTTCTGCATTCAGGACAATTATTATTAAAGACAGACAACACCACAGTAATGTGGTACATAAACAAGCAAGGGGGCACTCATTCTTACCCCCTATGCAGACAAGCCATGACCTTGTGGAACACAGCTCTAACTTATCAAGTTCATCTGCAAGCACAATTCCTGCCAGGAAAGAAAAATACTCTGGCAGGCGACTTAAGCAGAAATATCATGGATCCTCACGAGTGGAAACTAAATCCACAAGTCTTCAGCATGATAACACAAAAATGGGGGTGCCCAGACATAGATCTTTTTGCCTCCCCACTGAATTGCCAACTACAAAATTTCTGCACAAGGACTTATCACACACAAGCATGGAAAGTGGGTGCTCTTTCGTTCAGCTGGAAAAACCTAAAAGTTTATGCCTTCCCACCACTGCCTCTCCTTTCAAAGGTACTCCTAAAAGCCAGACAAGAAAAACCGCAGATGATCCTGATTGCTCCAGACTGGCCACACCAGCACTGGTACCCAATCTTAAAGAACTTAGCTCAAGGACCACCATGGATTTTACCTCAAATTCCACACTTTCTGACTCAACAAAACAATCAGATCCTGCACAGTCAGCTCAAAACCTTAAACTTGGCTGCATGGCAGATTCATTAGTCAAACAGAAAACACCTCTCTCTAAAGCTGTTATGGATGTCATTTTGGAGGCCAGGAGGCCTAGCACCAGGAAATCTTACTCAGAAAAGTGGAAGAGATTCTGTGCCTGGAACCAGGCTCAAAGCCTTGACCCTCTTGTCCCAAACATTCCTCAGATACTACAATACTTAACTGAGATGCTGGACAAAGGACTATCCTTCTCATCCATTAAGATCCACGCCTCTGCCATCTCGGCTCATTACAACATAGACCATCCTATTTTCTATCATCCATTGCTAAAGCAGTACCTCAGACGGGCTAAAAACATAAGACCGCCCCGGAGAGCACCAACACCTACTTGGGACCTCAATTTTGTCTTGGAAAAAACTCACTTTACTTCCTTTTGAGCCAGCCAATTCAGCAGAATTAAAATATGTATCATGGAAAACTGCTCTGCTTCTGGCAATAACCTCAGCACGAAGAGTCTCAGAGTTACAGGCACTAATGGCAGTGGAGCCTTTCATCATTTTTCACCAAGACAGGGTTTCTTTAAGAACAAACCCTTCTTTTATGCCTAAGGTGGTATCCAGTGTGGCTCTTAACCAAACTATCCACTTGCCAACCTTTTATCCAAATCCCCAGAATAAAGGGGAGAGACTTCTGCATTCCTTGGACATACACAGACAATTACATTTCTACTTGGACAAAACAAAAGCTTTCAGAAAAACTGAGCAATTGTTTGTATCATATGCTGCAGGATCGCAGGGAAAGGCTATTTCAAAGCAGACCATTTCAAAACAGACCATTTCAAAGTGGATAGGACACTGTATCCGGTTCTGCTACACACAACATGGGAAACCAGTACCTAGTAATATTAGACCACATTCCACCAGGGCAACTGCCACTTCTACTGCCTACCTTAGAGGAGTACCTACCAAAGATATCTTGGAAGCTGCAACTTGGAGTTCAGTGCACACCTTTACCAAGCATTACCATTTGCCTCTTTATTCTAGATCCAGAGCTGGCTTTGCCACTGCAGTGCTGCAGGGCCTCATAGCCACACCAAATCCTCTATAGAACCAGCCACCCTAACTCAGCTTTGGGATTCAACCCAAGTGTAATGACTGCAGCAGTGAAACACGATGAACATAGTACAGTTTTGTATCTACCATAAATGTAGATGTTCAAGTGTCTTCACTGCTGCAGTCCAGGTTACCCACCCGCCATCCCCTCTTTCTTAGCTGGGACTTATCTATACTTCTCAACCCTATACTACCTATGTGGTGTATTTGCTGGTTACTGAAGGTTTTATTTTTACCTTCTTGTATGTTTTATTAGCAGTATGTATTGCCTACCATTTTTGGGGGCACCTGACATCTGGGGCAAGAAAAACTGAAGAAAATTGCGTCTGCTGCATCTTGTATACCCCTGGCACACTGACGTCAGGGAGGAAGCGATAGCAACCGACGTCGGACCAAGACTTTGGAACTCTGGCCGACTATGGGCCCGCCTGATGGGCAGGATAACCCAAGTGTAATGACTGCAGCAGTGAAGACACTCGAACATCTACATTTATGGTAGGTACAAAACTGTACTTTCCAGCTGCTGTGGTACAGACAGCCTTTATTCCTTCGTTTCCAGAGTCTGCTTTGAGTTCCTTGGTTCCATCAGAATTTACAAGCTGCCAGGGCCGTAGCTCGGTTGCCTGATTCGAGGGGCTCTGATTGGCTCCATTTTTTTTTTTTTTGTTCGGCGTAGTTCATGACTCTTGGAGCCTCAGCTGAATTGGCCTCTTCCTCAGCTCCTGTTTCAGGGGCAGATTCCTCAGAGCAGAGTGGGACCATGGTTCCAAGGTTGTCCTTCTCTGTTCCAAGCTGCCATCCCTCTTTAGGGGGACCCCCTTTCCAAGATTTGGAGAGGGCATCGGCATCTGCAGGTTCTCAGCTGGCCCCTCTTCTGCTGGAGTTGCATCCCCGGAGTCCCTCTTGCCCAGAGCTGCCACCAACCTCCAAGCTCGGGCAGTGAGCATCAAAGCTACAAGATAGCCCTACAAAGGGCCACTCTTCTTCTGAGTCCTCCAGAGATATCCCCACTGAGGAGATGCCCTGGAAAAACACATGCAAGAGGAAACACTTATATTCCCCAGAAGAATCTGTCACAGAAAACATGGACTTTGATGATGGGGAGAGTTCCCCTTGGTCACCCCCAGAAGACATCTCCTTTGGAGGCTTTCTAGAAATTCTGAAAAAGAGGGGTTACTGGAAGCCCAAAATACCTTACCTCTGAGGAGTTAATTATGGCAGTCTTAGCATGTTGGCGGCTGGTGGACCCATTTGTGAAGGATGAAGGCACACAGCATTGGGGAAACTGACTGTAAAGGCAGCCTCTGACATGTGCTGCTCTGCTAATGTTGATGCTACTCCTAGACCATAACTCGTGTGAATCTCATATGTACCAGAAAATCCTGACATGCAGAATAGATGATCACTGCTGCCCATGCATTTCCAAATTATACTGCCATGTTTTATTTTGTCATTTGCATACACAATGGCTCTCATTGATATGTTGACACCCACTTAAAATTATCGTGCAGTTATTAGCACATGATTCATACTGCTGTGTTCTCTGGTATTGTGGGCATGATATGCTGAGTCACCCCCATGTGTTGCCACTCACCATGCTGTTTCATGCAACTCTGTGTTTGTTTCTACATACCTCCTATTATTTCTCTAAATCCCATGTAGCTAAGCTGTGTAAAAGGACTTCATTATGTCATTTTGGGAGCTCATTATAGTAGTCTTGATTGTGAGTGAAAGACATTGAAGCAAAAGATGATATGTGTAATAACCTGAAATAAATTAAATAATTCACAAAAAAGAAAGTAAATAAGTGACAGAAATGTTTTATCATCCGAAAGCAAATGTTAAGCTGCTACAGAAGTTTATTTTTCATTTGAGTATCAAGTTGAATACTTTTGAAAGCCATCTGCCATTTACTTAAAGGCAGCACAAACTATGACTTGATGTGTAGTGAATGTTTTAGATTTCATGGATGGGATCTCCTGCGTATTAAGGTCATCTATGCTCATTTAGGATATGTAATTGAGAGTCAACATCTTTGAACAGTTTTCTTCACTTTATAATTACTTGTCATATTTTTCTTACAGGAAGTAGGCAAGGATGAGCTGTTGGGCAAGAACTTGCGTCCTAGCTTGCTACCAGGTAATGTGTCTTTCATTTTATGGTGTGAAGACTTTTTATGATTTTCTTCATATAGATCACTGTTGCATTGTTGTTTGTGACGTGGAATAAATACTTGGAATTCAGTGGTTTGTGGCCGGAGGTGTTTCTTGTTTGGAACTGTGTGTTTTTACTTGGTTAGTACGTTTGGTTGTGGTCGGTGAGACTTCCACATAGGCCATGGAGAATCTAGGTTCAAGTAATGAAATCACTGAATTATTGCAGAAAATAAATCAGCAACTCATCACAAAAGGTTTCTCATCTAGGAAAAAAGCCATCATTGTTCTTCTCTACTTGTCACTCATAAGACCCATTCTAGAGTACAATTCCCCTTTTGGTATGTACCTCACAAGACATCTACAACAACTAGAAAGGCCACAGAAATACCTCACAAAGAGGATTACCGGCCTCAAACAGATGCCCTATGCAGACAGTCTCAAAAAACTCCAGCTTTACTCCATCGCATATTGCCTGCTCAGGAGATCTCTGCCTAACATACAAAGCTATGTCAAACCCAGAGCTGTTGGACATACTCCACTTAAATCACAATCCCTCCGAGCTACACGCTCTAGGGACCTAAACCTTGTCACCACAATAAACAGAACAGGCTGGAAGGGTAGATTCCTGTCCCAGAAACTTCCCATACTGTGGAACGGACTACCTATGTCAAACAAAACTCCTCATTAGCACTCTTCAAGAAAAGTCTTGATGATTGGATGGGAGATAAGAAATTCACCCCGGGGATCACATCTGTGGCTCTGCTCAACAGGAGCACAGGAAAATAATTTTCTTGGGTGGCGAAAGCCAGGGTACCTTTTTGGGTAGCCTTATATAGGCCCTAGGGCCAGTAGCCTAGTACCTACCTATGAACTAGCGGAGCACACTACCCAGATAAAGTCCTTGATGGATAAGCAAAATGATACGGGCAGTAACATCTTTGGTAGCCTGGGCTATCCTCTTACCCAACCTACTCAGCCTCCGCGTTCTTTACAGCTAAATTCAGCAACTGCAAGTGGATACAATGGTGAAAATTGTAGTAGTGAAGATTCCAGGAATTGTGCAGAAAGTGATGGTAACTTTTGGAAAATTAATATGATCAATTTTCGTGTAGAAGCCGGTAATGATATTAGCAAAACCAGAATGTGCAAAATCAATCCATTACAGACAGATTGAAAATGTTTGAGAAAAAACTGTTTGCTTGTAAGAAATTGAAAATAGAAAACGCGTACTTGGAGAGGAGTGTTGAATTAGCCCAAGTACCCATGTGGGTTATGCTGTTGGAAGTATCCCAGTGGCATGAAAAGTAACCTGGAAATGTTAAACAAAATGCAAAAACTGTTTGATTACACTGGTTTGGAGCAAATGAAAATTATGATAAAGTACAACAACCAAGAAATAGAGCAGGTGAGTAAAGATTTGGATAGACGAAATGCATTTATTAAAAATGACTTATTATTTGAACATTATCAGACTAATTATGGCAATGTATTAGCTAGTGTAGAAAACAGTTGCAAAAAATATATTTTCTTGTAAAGTCGACAAAATTAAAAGAGACCTTAATGAATACGCGATGGGGAAATCGTATCTGTATTCGCCAGGTTGCTGGGGTAATGCTGGGGAAGGAACCAATCGGGTGTCGTGTGTAAATGAGGAAGTGACATCAGGGCCGAGGGATTTATTAGCAGCAGGATTCCTCTTTAGATGGCAGTTTACGGCATGTGGAGAGGTTGAGAAGCAAGGGGCAATCAACGAACCAGTTGAGGAACAACAGCAAGAAGTATATGGCACATGGGGCGAGACCCAAGAATCGGAATTACCAGCAGAGTTACCAGCGTAGATGTTATTGGATTTGGCTTTGGGTTCCAATGATGAAGTGCTTACATTGACTGTGAAACTGTGAATTATTTGGACAATGGACAATTCAGTACCACCAATGAAGCGTGTTGTGAGGATGGTATTGATAATGATAGTGAGCCAATTGACTTTGAAATACTGATACAAGCAATGGTTGAGGTGGGCAACAAAAATGCAAATGTTTGTTTATCCAAATGTAATTTATAACAGTGTAGGTGATTAGAAAGTATTTAATTACTCTGAAAAATTGATTGACAGTGTGCATGCTAATTTGCTTGCGAAAGGATTTACTTTTGTGCCTAGCAGACATGGAGGGTTAGCAGAAACTTTTATTGATTTAAAATTATTCACAAGCAAAATGAATTTAAAAATGTGGTTTAAAGCTGATGGCATGGAAAAACAGGAGGTAAGCCATTACATAAAAAGGCCAAGTACTTTTAACCCCCCCCCCAGTAAATAATTTGATAGGAATGTTTGAAAAGGCCTATGAAATAGATATCAGGGAAGGTTTTAAGAGTAAACCTGTAAGGTCAGATTACAATTTGTCCATGGAGGAGGAAAGTGTGTTACTGTATATAGCTACAGATAAAAGTATATGCATAATGAAACCTGATAAAGGTAATGGGGCAGTCCTAATGGACAAAAGTGACTACCTCGATAGTATGACAACATATTTATTGGATGAGACTTATTGTGAAAGCAATGTAAATGAGATCAATATAGCATACAAAAAGTTGGATTTGATATTAGAAGACATGTTGTTTCAGGGGCAAATAGATGAAAATGATTACAAATATTTAAAAAATGAGCACCCCATGGTTTCCAATATATTTGGAAAACCAAAAATCCACAAGGCCCTAAGAAATTTGAAATTTAGGCCCATAGTAGATGGTAAGTGAACAAATACATGCTTTATTAGTAAATACTTGGATTATCATTTACAAAAAGGACTGGGGGTATTTTTGTATATAAGTAAGGATGCTTGGCAATTTTTAGAAAAATTAAATTATGTGGATATTAATGACATTTTTTTTAGTTACTATAGATGTTTGCAATTTTTCTGTGATACCCCACCATGTGGGTTTGGCATGGTTAGAAGTCCAACTAATTAAGACTAATTTATTTGATCAAGATCAAATTAATGTATTTATTGTATTGATGGAGGTGGTATTAAAAACCAACTATTTACATTTTGAAGGACAATATTATAAGCACCTGACCGGAGTGGCTGTGGGGGCTGCATGTGCCCCATATATGCAAACTACGTCATGTCATATCGGGAACAGGAGTATATATTTCAAAGTCAACATCAGGCCCATATTAAATATTATACAAGGTTCCTGGACAATATATTTTTGATCTGGGAAGGACATGAGGACGGTTTGAAAGAATTTTTAGAATATATTAATTAAACAGTTGACTTTTTTAAGTTCACACATGGATATCATAAAGAAATGATATTGTATTTGGATGTAAAATTGAAAATAAATAGAGAAAGGAATAGTTTGTCATCAGGGATCTACATAAAACCCACTTTTCCAAGTCATACTTAGACTTTAAAAGTTGGCACCCATATCACCAAAAAAAAGTCTATTGTAAAGGGTCAGTTGGTGAGGGCTGCCAAAATGGTGAGTTGTGATTATGAATTTGTAAATTAAGTAGAATTTATAATTGGGCTATATACAAAAATAGGTTATCCTGAATCACTGTGTTCCCAATTGAAAGATGAAGTGTTAAATAAAAGATTTGAAGGATTTTATAGGCCCATTCTAACAGGAATTAGGCAATGCATGCTGGAATTCCCACACATTAAAACTTTGGAACAGAACAAAAATGTCCAAGGAGACATGGGGATGAGATTTATTACCACCTTTAATCAGGATGTGGACTTGGTCACACAAGTTATTAAAAAGAACTGGGGCTTGTTACAAGTATATCGAAATGTGGTGGATAGGTTAGGTGTTTTCCCAAGATTTATATTTAGAAGGGATAGGTCCTTCAAAGAAATATTGGAGATGGGTAGTAGAACAGTTTCCAACAATACCAATAGAAAGTTGGGAAATTTTAAATGTGGTATGTGTACTTTTTGTAAGTACATAATGGAGACTGAATGCAAACCATGTATAAAAGGAAAAATATATACATACAGGGACATTTCAACAGCTTAAATAAAAATGTGGTCTATATGGCCAAGTGTGAATACTGTATTATATTGGAAAGACAAGTAGACGCTTCAAAGACAGAATTAGTGAGCATTTGCTGGACATCAGAAATGAAAAGGTTACCAGTGCATTGAGCAGGCATATTTTGAAGTACAATGGGCATGGTTTTAAGTTTTTAGCATTGCAACAATTGGTTAAGGATGTGCAGGGTAGACTTTTGGATGTACACCTGGATATTTGTGATTTCAAATGGCAATTGCGTTTAGACGCAACAAGTTATCCAGGCATAAATGACAGTATGAGTATTTCAGGAATAAAGTTAAAGCACACATTAGGGTAGTTTTTTAACTTGTTTTTATCAGTATTTAAGTATTTTTTTTTTAAATATATGCTAAGGTGTTAATAATGTATGGTAATAAATTATGTTATTGGGTAGTATAAAAGGGTTGGGTTGTAATAACGAGGTGTTCTGATGAAGTCCTAACATTGTTGAATGAAAGCGCTAAACGTTTGTCGTTTGTGAAGTGGGAAAAATTCTTGGAATTCAGTGATCTGTGGCCGGTGGTGTTTCTTGTTTGGAACTGTGTGTTTTAACCTGGTTACTATTTTTGTCATATATTTATTTGGTAACTGGGTAAGTGAGCTAGTCCTTGGACCATTTGCAATCATTGCGCAGGCCAGTTATTCAAAGAGCATGTTCGCCCCTTCTCCATTTATTTAATACAGTTCATTTACTGTTATGATCTCTAAAAAACGAATCTCCTTAGTTCTAGTAAGACTTTGCCCTTCACTTCCCCTCCATCATTTGTTTCCCTGTGATTGTACCAACTGCTCAAATGCCGCCCATTTACTTCATTATCTGTGTTAACACTGTTTAATTCTACTTGGATATTGTTTTCTTTGACTCTCTGGCATCTGACACATTGTATAGTTTGTGTGTAATATCTCTACCTTTTTGTTGTACACTTTTTTTTCACAAGTTATGTGCAATTACTGTCTTGTTTTCTCACCATCCACATCTCATATACATTGACTCTACATTTTTGTATGATAAATGCTACTTGGTTTCTTGCACTTTACTCTTATATTCTCCTGGGCTCAGTGCACAAATGATCTACTGTGATGAGTGTTTTGTCCTAGTTTACAAATGTAAGCAAACATGACTTGTTTACATTATAGCAATATTAAGCAATGTAATCGGTACAGTGACAGCATATCAGTACAGAAAACGTAGCGGGGCCAGACAGTGCTATAGCTCTATACCTAGGTAAGTCATGTATTTTGCACATTTGTGACTAGGGCACTGGCTCATCTATATTAACTAAAGTAACAAATCAGTCCAGAGCCAATTTAAAACAGCACTGGCCCTTTGTATCGTCTTTGAAGTTTTCTGTTTAGTCAGCGAGGAACAAGTTGTGATTAGAGAACTTGCATTAACTTATTTGTGTTCATCAGCAGTTTGTGAGGTAGGATAGAAAAGTCCCGCAAGAAAACAGTATCTTGTGTCTTGTGTGTATTTATTGATTTATCTTTTCCTTTCACGACAGGGTTAAGCAGATCCCTCTGAAAGTGTAATACTGAATTATTTGTTTTCCTGTTTGTACTAAGGCCAGCATTCTTTTGAGAAATTCTGATTTTATTCTTACTAAAATGCTGAGCAGAGGTTAAAGCAAGCTACCTACAAATAACAGTTTTGTGAGTATGGAAAGTTACAATATCTTATTGCCTTTGAGAATCGGCATCATAACAGAGAGTGACTAAGCTATGTTGTGACATTAGTTCATAACATTGAAGGTGTGGATATGGACAGTACTGTGAACGTCTTTGCAGTAGTCTAGTTACTGTGACCTAGAGCATTTTATTTTTAACAAATTACTCATGATCACTACAGATGTAAGTTGTCCAGCAAACTTATATTTTTATTGCTGTGATAAAAATATGGTAACCTCTTTAAGTGGTGCCTTGCTTTAGATTAGTTGGCATATCTAGTGGCATTTTATTTACTAACTGCATCTGACCATGCTTTTATTCCACCTCCAAAGCATGTACACTTGTCTTCAGTTGCAATTTAAATCATTCTGTGAAGGTGTTTCTTTTGTTGTAATTCTGCCAAACAAGTACCAATTTTCCTTATCTTTCATTTGACATTCTGTAAGGCATTTTTTCTTTTCCTTTGTATTCTGAAAGAAAAAGGGATACAGATAACCACCCATACATGACAGGCAGGCTACATTAATGTTGGTTTCCCAATGCATCTTGAAGAATAAGAACATTTAATGACCTGTGTAAAATACATCTAAACTGTCCAGATTTTTCTGTCATATTTTTGGTCTGTTCCACATAACATCTGTGGTTTTCTGGCAAACCACTGAGGACTGAAGTCACAAAATATTAACATACATTTGAGTTTGAGTTCATATCTCAGAAAATGCATGCTAACAAAAATCCAGTTATTTTTAGCAACTTTATTTAAAATCTGTCCCTATTTTTGAGCCTTTGAAATGTGTCCCTATTTTTGAGCCTTTGCCCCCCTCCCCCCATTATTTTTGGCTTTGTCCATATTTCTTGAACTAAGAGGTTGAGAGGTATGTTGCTTAATATTACTGAAATTTAAAATTTTGAAAACATCACTTTTTTTTAGAAATAAATATTGTTTTTTTTCTGTCTCTTGCATCATTGAGACCAGTGGCGGCTGGTGGCTTCAAATCAAAGAGGGGCTGCAGGAAACATCTGAATGGGTGAGGCCAATGGGGAGGGGTGTGGCCAACTAGAAAGAGGTGGGGTTGTGCTAAAAACCACAAAAACTGGGTCTTTAATTAAATATGCTGCCCTGGGTGCCAAACCGTCATTATGAGAGTCCAATCAAGACAAAATGAAGTGTAGAAGAAAAAAAATATTTCAATGCATTGGCTACATGATAGCTTACTTAATATCTAGATGGAAACAAAAAGGTTGTGATGCATGAAAAACTAAATTACATTTTTAAATACATTACTGGATTGCCAGCCAAAATCAAGTATAAGAATAACAGATGAAAAGCCACTGCAGTACTTGTGTCTACCTTGCATGGGGGGATACTCTGCACACTTAACATTGCATAACTGCACCTTGTCTTGCTTGGACACATCCAGAATCACTACATGGGGGAGTGGGGTGCAACAAGTATGTCACAATTTGAAATGTCTCTGGCTGACGGTGATGGCCATGCCACATTTGTCATATCTCTCAACTTCAGAGCAAGAAATCTGGACATAGCCATAAATAGTGTGGCAAAGGCCCAAAAATTAGGACAATTTTTAAATATTGCTCTTATAAACTTAGAAAGATAATTAGGTCTTGTTTTAGTGTGAATTTTCTGAAGGGTATGAAATCTGAAAGTCAAATGTCTGTTATTATTTTCTAACTTCAATCTGTAATGATTTGCCATTAATTTGCCAGAAAACCGCAATTTTATGAAAAACTGACCAAAAATGTGATGCAAAAATATGAAATAGCCACATAATACAGCTGGGAACCTGTCAAAGAAGGAACACTTTTTTTAATATTAGTACTGTTAACGTGAGCAGATGACAAAATAAGAGAATCTACATGCATTTTTTTAAATTAAAAGTAATCTGTAAATTATTTATTAATTGTAAACCCTCCATGTTTTCTTCCAAATTTGCCACTTTGCTGAGGGATTATTAGGGGGAGAGCAACATTTTGAGCCAAAATCGGGGACAGTTGAGAGGTTTGGATATACCTAATTCTATAAAATGATTTATTTGTGCGTACCTCAACACAGGAAATTAATTTGGACAAGGCCAAATATATTGGTGGAACATACAAACAGTATTAAAAATTGCTATTTAAACTTAGTTGACAGAATAATAGGTCTTGCATGCATTTTTCTGACGTGTATGAAGTCTGAAACTCTGTCTGTAATTATTTAGTGACTTCATTCCTAAATGATTTGTCAGAAAATCACAAATGTTATGAGGAACAAACCAAAAATAAGAAGCAACAATCAATTCATTCTGCAAAACTCTGGACAGTTGAGAGGTATATTATAGTAAATCATTGTTTTTATTTTACTGAACTCTTAAGAGCTTTCATACTGATGACGGGTGAGAGGGAATGCCAACCCCACAAAAAGTAAATATTTGGTATTACTCTCCTAACTTAAGGGAGCAGTTAATCACACACATACAAACAGTGTATTTGCACAAACATACCAAAGAAGTTGAAAACACCAAGGCTGAACGATACAAAGATTTATTCAAAAAGTCACAGTGAAAGTGACCACACGAACACAAGTTAATGTAGTTAAGCGCTTTCGCCCAAACTCTGTCAGGCTTCTTCAGAACAGTTTAAGAAATGCATACCCAGCAGCTTAAATACATACAATTAATATAACAACTAATGAATGTGTACAAATAAAATATCATCCCTCCCCTTGTAAAGTCATGCATTTTCCGTAAAACCTCACCCTCACAAATAAAATATTAAAATAATGTCTTAGAATTAACTTATTAGTTGTCCACCTTAAGTATTAAAATAAATAGATATATTAATAAAATACTTTTGAACTTTTAAATTAATACTTTACAATCTAGCTCCCCTTAACATATATGCCACCGTCCAAGAACTGCTTACTGTATCTGACACAGCAGTACATAAGCATAGTAAATAATGCAAGTATATTCCATTACTTCAATGTAATATCTGTACTAGAAAACAGAAATAGCATTGATGATACATATACATTTATCACTGCACAAAATCACATTAATTGCGTTTAAAGTGATCACGTGGCCAAAGTGGTTAGAAAAACATTTTATATAGCCCACCTAATCATGAAGGGATTCACATCTAGATCAGGGGAGGTCATCGTGCCTCTTTACTCATCCCTCATCAGCCCCATAATTGAGTACAATGCCCCTTTTGGGATGTACCTTACCAGACACCTGCAGCAACTGGAAAGACCCCAAAGTACCTCACCAAGAGGATCAAGGGGCTCAAACAGATGCCGTATGCTGCCCGGTTATAGAAACTCCAGCTCTACTCAGTGGCATACCGCCTGTTCAGAGGCGATCTGTGCCTGACGTATAAAGCCATGTCCAACCCGGAATTAATGGACATGCTGCACCTCAGAAAATCCAAATCCCATCGTGCTACACGCTCGAGAGACTTGAACCTCAGCACTGAAATAAATAGGACATGCTGGAGGGACAGATTCATAACCCAGAGGCTCCCTTCACTCTGGAATAAAATCCCAGTCCAGGTTAGGCAGAGTCCCTCATTGACTCTCTTCAAGAGGAATCTTTGAGTGGATGGGAGATCGTAGGTTTACCCCGGGTATCACTTCTGTGTCACTGTTAGACAGAGGCACAGTATACTAACCTCGAAAAGGGGCATAGCAAAATAAATTTAAAATGGGTGGCGAAAGCCAAACACATTCTGGCTAGGCTTATAAATGCCCTACGGCAGATAGCCTAGTATGAACCTATGAACATATATTCCATTACTTCAATGTAATATCTGTACTAGAAAACAGAAATAGCATAGATGATCCAAATACATTTAGCACTGCACAAAATCACATTAATTGCATTTAAAGTGATAACTGGCATTCAGCACACTTGCACACGTCGCTGTGATTACAGTGGTTGACACCAAACAGAAGACAGTAATCGCACCATGTCCACAATACTGTCTCATAGCTCTCATCCAGTCAGGGACAAATTTCAACAGAATCAGGGACAATCAGGGACACTTTTAAAATATTAATGCTATTAACTTGAGACATTGACAGAATCGGAACATATGAATGAATATACACTTTCTGGAGTAAAAGAAGTCTATAACTCTTAATTATTGTCATCTTTCAAATGTAATTCACCACCTTTCCTCTAAAAGTCACTAGTTTTAGGAGGTATTAAGAGGGACACGGCCAAAATTTGAGTCAATCAGGGACAGTTGAAAGATATGCTGTCAATACACACCATGCCAGAATAAAGACCGATTATTACCTACAGCATGCCAGCATAAAGAGATTGTCACTGTAGACAGTACAACTCCACCAAGAAAAGAAAAATTTCGCTTACTTATTTCAGTCTCTCAGCGAGCTGCCAGCTCAGTTTAATAGTCACTCACTTCAGTCCAATTGAACTAATTAGAATAAAATTCAATATTAGCCTCAGGTCCTCAGGATGACTGATTTCCAATGCAATGTTATGCAATTCAAATTGCAAATACACAAACAAGTTGACTCAGTAAGTGCCCACCCGCTGCTACTGTTTGGTTGTCGCTCTTTTCCCAGCACATAAAGCCCGGGAAGAGTGCGAGAACCAATCAATAGCCATTCAGACCATCACATCACGTACGTGCCTGCAGATGTGGCAGACTGAGCCCCTTCCACTTCTATGCGGTTACAAAACCGCATAGATTTCTGGGCATCACACTGATGCCTTCGCTCATTAATCCGGACTACTTTTACAGCAGTCCGGATCTGGATTTACAGAAAAACAATATTTTTTTACCTGGAACGTGGCAAGCATGCGCAGTTTGAGTTCCAGGACTTCAGCGAGTCAGTCGGACTCGTAGTTAAATAAGCAGGGGCCAGATAATAAATGATTGTATTAAAATAATTTATATTTTATTTACAAAATGTTGTTTATCTTGCTGGGAGGGCTGCAGTCTGATAGGACAAGCCACCCCTGATTAACAGACATAGAACATAGGATCTTGATTGCTTCAGCATTTTTATTCATGGTGAGTTACTTATTTTCATATGTTCTATGAGAACTTGTTTTCCATTACGGCAAAGTGCGTTTTGGCTTGGGTTTGGCTTCGGCTTCATGGTAAGATTTATGACTGCAAGATGCAGTGGAAACTAGCAGCATGTTACTCCTGGGATGATATTTTTAAAATAAGTTCAGAGTAATTATTTTTTGTGGTGCATTAATTACAGTAAAGTATGTTTATCCTAAATTAATTATAAGTGGCCTGTGTATGCTTTTTTAATCCCCAAAACAAATTATTTCAGCAATCAGTGCATTCACACTTGTTCTAGGTACTGCAGTGAATTGGTTCTGCCCCTACACCCATCATATAAATTCATGACATGTTCCAGTACTGACACTGCAGTGCAGTTTGAGGGGGAATTTTACTGTCCAGAGGTGCCATGAATAGTTAAACTGCTGTTGTGGGAATGGTTTTAGGTTCAGGTATCTTGGACGATTATATAGTGGGATATGTTAGTAAGGAGATAGCTAAGGATTGTAGGGGGGTTGTTAGTGATGGATTATTTCTGTCCACAGAGACATGGGGAATAGACTGGGGTGAATTTGTGATTTCCCATCCAATGATGACAACATACATTACATTGTGTGTGGGTGTTTAGCAAATGTTATAACAGATAGTTAATATGTGCGCACCAGGTGTTTCAGATTGTCAAAGCATGGAACACCTGCTATACACAATGCCCATCTAAAATTGCATAAGATCTAAGATACAGATGTATGCATTTTCATACTTGTAGGAATAGGGTCATAGGAAATTGTGCACTGCAGGAGTGGGTTCATGGTGATTACTAAGCTATTGACCATAGGGGTCTTTTTAAGCATAGCCATTCTTCTCAAAGGTGATAATCAAGCCCTGTACCTTGTGTCTGTAAGGTAAACACCTTAGCAATTACACTAACCCCCATATTGTAAATACATTCCTTTGGTTTCCCAATGGTCCCTGTGGTAGCTTTCTGTTCCTAGTCTGTACTATGTGCTAAATGACCAGCTAAATGGTGTACTGGAGATGACCAGTGTTCAGGTATCTGTCTGGGAGTAGTAACAATGAGAGGATGATGTTGGCTAAGCCTTTCTACAAGAGTGCCTTTTGAGGGAGGCCATAAAAGTGTGCTCCATATGTGAAGGCACAGTTCCCTTCAGAGGGTAGCCATAGTAGAGCATGGAAGAACTGTTACATGGGGCTGCTGTAACAGGGGAAAACGTAGGTGCCTCATTGAACCTGCAAGCTGGCTTGCTCCTAGCAGATGAGCTCATGGGGAGATTCCTGGGCAGGAACCAATGGTCTGTATGACTCCCCTAGCTTTGGTGTTATGGCTCTGCAAGCAAAGAATAAATGGGCCAATTAGATGCAGATGGAAGAGCCATCATGCTTGATCCTGCTGTGGATGGGTGTTTAAAAAAAAAAAAAGCATTTCCTGCAGGCTGATTTGAGAGCTAATATACTTTTTTGGTGATCTCTTAGGAGTGCTCTTGCAAATTCTTTTTTTGTTTTTAATGTGTGTTAATCAAAATTTGTCCAGCAGGAAGTATAATTTCCAGTTCTCCTGTCCACTTTTGTTTGTATAATCTGTTTTCACGTTCTTATTATTCCTATAAGTGTAAATTAAACACACTGCTCACACTTTCCACTTTAACATATCTCTGTTGATTTAATAGATAGTCTGCTGTTTTATTAATATTTTTGGCTTAGAGATCTGGTATATATTTAATTCCTTCCCCATTACCATGTATCTGCTGGATTGCAGATTTACTTTGGATCATTCTAATTGTTGGTGTATTTCATTCTCAGCTTAGTTTGCAGGACTGTGGATGTTATAATTTGTGGAAGAAAATTACAAGTTCATTTGTCTTCTCCAAAATGTACAGGACCATGCAGAAAGTTTAATTTAGATTTCTGTATATTTTATGCCATAGTTAAGTTGAGAGTCACGTTGAGTCATCAAATGATTTAAAGTTGAAAGCTATTCAGTCAAAAAAATATAGCCTTTATTTTTTGCGTGAGGCAAGCTTCTGCATCCCTCATATGCATGGAGTGCCCGTGTGTGTGTGTATGTGTATGTTTATATATATATATATATATATATATATATATATATATATATATATATATAGATATATATATAGATATATACATGCATACATATACATACATGTTGTCGCCTCACAGTAAGACGCTGTCCGGTTCAACTCTCAGCTCGAGCGTCTTCTGCGTGGACACATGCGTGAATGGACGTTCCTTCGTTGAAGGTTGTGCGTCAGGGCTGGCAACTCGGTACGTAAAAATCAACTGCCAATCATTGGCGGACCGGAGTTCCGCTGTGGCGACCCCTAACCGGGAAAAGCCAAAAGACACAACAACATATACATACACACACACACACACACACATATATATATATATATATATATATATATATATATATATACATATATACATATATATATATATATTAATTATTAGGTTACACATCAGTTGGGGAAAAGTAAAGCCTCAAATATTGCCAAAAGTGGTTTTAAGCAGTCAAAGACTCGGAAAATTCAAGGGATGAACAAACAACTGAAATTAAACCCTCAAGGTGCCGTGGAGGAACATCAGACAGATATGTGTCAATAAAAAAATACACAAACCAGAACGCTTTTGTTCTTTTCCTATTTTGGAACTTCAGACAAGCAATTCATTAAAATCACTAAATTTTTGAACCTCAAAAAGTGTGAAATCAGAATGAACCACCCGGGAAAAAAAAACCACGTTCAGTTAATCAATTAAAATTGTACACAAAGTTGCAGTTTAAAGAAACCCATACAAATATAAACATACTATCATAAAATGAACCTATAATAGACTTCCCATACAGGTCAAACAGAGCACCTCAATGGGCCTGTTTGAGTAATCTTGATGAGTGGATGGGAAATAGAAAATTCACCCTGGGGACCTCTCCAGTGGCTCTGCTCAACAGGAACTAAGATCGGGTGGCACAATGCCAGGGTAATCCTATGGGCTAGGCTTGTAAAGGGGGTGTGGTGGGTGCAGGGGGGCTTGTCCCCTGCTAAAAGCATTCAGTTATTTTTTTTTTGTTTTGTTTTCATTTTTTATTAGATGTTCGATCATATGGTCTCGGCCATATGAGTGTCGGAACATTTGAAAGTTCGATCATCTAAAGTAGACCCATATCTATCTGTGAATATATATATATATATATATATATATATATATATATATATATATATATATATAAAATCATAAAATCTGCAAAATTACATTTATGACAGGGGCATGTACTCGGGACACCACTACGTTCCTGGTTATTTTTCTTATGTGTGTGCTCTAAAATTTGCTTTAAATTCTTTTTATATACAAATTGAGGTTCAGTAATAACTACCTTAGCCACTTCCTGGTTAACTTTCCAATTATCTTGAATAATTCTATGAATCTCAAGACCTTCTGTACTAATCGGTATAAGTAATTAACCTGTTTTCTCCCTGTCATTACTATTTTTGGTCCTAGGTGTAAATCCTGCAACAAGAATAGGAGGGAACTTGTTTGTTCTATTAGCCACTGTCTCATTCATAATCGTTCTTAATTTGTCCTCAGGATAACCTCCTGTTTGAAACAAGTTGATACATTTTTTAGTTGAGGGTGGTATACTTGTTATCGTCACCAGTAAAGCAGCTAAGCCTGATGACTTGTCCTCTGAAAATATTTAATTTCATAAAAAGTGAATGAATGCTACTGAAATGCAAGTAGTTATTTGTAAAGATGTCTTTTCTATAAATGATGCTAGCAAACTTCCTTCCTTGAACTTCCAAAGTTGTTAACATGTCTTAAAAAGTTGGCAGTTTTACCTACAGCACTAATCTTAAATTTCATCCAATCAATACTATAGTTAATCTGTACTAAAAGTTGTTCAAATAATTCCTGACTACCTGTCCAAGTAAAAAAAAATACAAATCGCCAATGTACCTTCTGTAATACCTGACACATTTAAAAAGTGGTAGCTTATTAAGAAATTCCAGTTTCTACCAACATATAAATAAATTATCGAACACTGGGGCAAATTTGACCCCCATTGGTACACCGCTAATTTGCTGGTATAAACCCTTTTTATACTGAAGAAATTGTAAGTCAGGACTAATTCCAAATGTTGACAAATAGTACTAACATCAAAAAGCTTTCTTGTTAGCATATTTACTTAAACAAATTCCAGACCATTTTACTGGTCAGTAGAGGTGAATAAAGACTTTACATCAATAGTACAGATACATTGATCTTTCCCTGTAAAACTATAATTTTTTAATTGATCCAATAAAATCCATGAATCCTTTAAAAAAACTCTCACTTTCCTGCACTATAGGATTCAATGCAGCATGTAAAAATGCTGCAGTATTAATGGTTTTGCCATAAAAAGCAGGCGCAGTGGATCTAAAAGGTGGTAAATCCTTGTTATGAATTTTGGGTATGCCAAAAGCATACCTAATTGTGGCTGTTCAATAAACAAAAGTTCATATAATTCCAAGGCAATATAACCCTGTTCCAACATAGCAATGTGGAATCAGTTAGCTTATAATTATTACATACTGCATCTTTAGACACCTTTTTATAGGTTTCAACATCTGAAAGCAAATTCAACATTGCACTGTTGTAATTTGTTACTTCCATGATAACAAGTCCATTCCCTTTGTCTGCCTTCATATCTCTAAGCCCCGAATAACTTGTTGTTTAAGGGCTTTTTGTTCCTAATGTTTAAATTAAAAAACAGTTTAGTAGTACTTTCAGAATTTTTACCATTTCTAAATAAGCCATATAACTGCTTCACACATTCTTGAAAAAACATTTAAAGTGTTAATTAATGGAGTGTGTGTTTCCTGAAAGGAACAGCTGCATTTCCAAAAGGTACATGATCAGAAATATACTTAAGATTCAATTTTCTAAAGAAAAGCTTAAAGTCCAAAATTACATCAGTTAAAAATGCCTTTTTAGTGAGAGTAAATGTAAATCCTTTGAAAAGTACCTCAAGTCCATCCTTAGAAAATGTCTTTGCACACAGGTTAAAGATATGCTATTCGGTTATCTTCCTCTCTCTTTCCCCTGTTTCCTCCTCCAAGATATCTTGTCTCCCCTGGATATTTGGAGGGTGTTCAAGTTTGATACCAAGAGGGGAAAAGGAGTCAAACCAAAGGTAGATGGAATGTCATTTAATGAAAAAGAAATCCCCATATTGGTTATACACTCCATATCGGATCCATTGTTAACCAATCCAGTCACAGTACTGGACACACCAAGCAAAGCCAATGGACTAGGTGGCTCATTAGATGAAAAAGAGTAACTTGTACAATCGCTTATCTTTATTGATGTTCATGGCCAATGGTTCTTTGAAATATGTAGCATCGAATCTATAGCACCTTTAAGTAGAAAGGTTTGCCTGTTTTAAGCAAGTCTGTCGCTATAAAGCATCTTCCTTTTCCTATTAATTAGTGTTGTCATGTGTCTTTGTGTCCTAGCCGCAATACTATCCTGCAAATGTTTAAATAACTTGAATGATGGATGATGAACAATTTGTTTGTCTGATAACTCAATTTCATGTTTCAAAAGTTGCATTTTGTCAGCGTTCCAGTCTATTAAAATCCGAAACACCTCACAACCTGCTTTGTTAAATACATCACATATATCACAGTAAATTTTATCACTGTAATGAATACCGTTGGGAAAAGTATACACCCAGAGAACCAATGAAATTCTCAAGCTCAAGTGACTTGTACATGAGAATCATCTTCTGTAATTCGTATACACATATTTACAATCTGGTACATTAGGCTGAACACTTCTGTTCTCAGCTCCAAGTCTACAGGAGAAAAGTTTGAAAATGGATTGATTCCCTCCCCAATTAAAAGACTGCAAGCTGACTGGTTGCGGCTAAAACAAATTCATTATCACCCACAACCGTACCTTAGTCAGATGGAGAATTCTTCCAAACCATGATTGGAAACACAGTTTACTGCAAAACAAGGTTGCACTCATTGAATAATGGCTTGTGTTTAATAGGTTCATAGGTAGGTACTAGGCTATCTGCCCAAAGGCATTTATAAGCCTAGCCAGAATGTGTTGATTTTCGCCGCCCCCTTAGATTAGTTTCCTATGCCTCTGTCCAGCAGAGCCACTGAAGTGATCCCCGAGGTAAACTTTCTGTTTCCCATCCACTCATCACGGTTTCTTTTGAAGAGTGTTAGCGAGGAGCTCTGCTTAATGTAGATTGGGATCTTGTCCCAAAGCATGGGAAGTTTCTGGGACAGGCATCTATCCCTCCAGCATGTCCTCTTTATTGCTGTGGTAAGGTTTAGATCCCTAGAGTGTGTGGCTCGAGGGGATAAGGTTTTCTTTAGGTGGAGCATATCCTTCAATTCTGGGTTGGACATGGCCTTGTATGTCAGGCAGAGATCACCTCTGAGTAGGCGGTATGCAATCAAGTACAGCTGGAGTTTTTTCATTTGAGCTGCTTAGGGCATCTGTTTGAGGCCAGTGATCCTCTTGGTGCTTCTGTGGTCTTTCCAGCTGTTGCAGGTGTCTTGTAAAGTACATCCCAAATGGGGCGTTGTACTCTATGATGGGTCTGATGAGTGATGAGAAGAGGGGCACAATGACCTCCTTTAATCTGGATGCGAACCCTTTTGTGATTAGGTGGACCACGTAGAAGGATTTTCTAACCACTTTGGCAATGTGATTATCAAAGGTGAGATTACTGTCTACTTAGGTCCCCAGATCCCTTATTTCGTCTTCTGAATTTAGGGGACTACCACCTATGTGGTAGTTTGTGGGTACTTTGTTTTTTCCAAAGGGGATGACTATGCACTTTTTGGCATTTAGTGTGAGGCCATGATTTTGACACCAGGTATCCGTCTCCGTGAGACCCTTTTGGAGGATGTCTGTGTCAGCCGGAGAGTCAATTATAGCCCTTAGTTTGCAGTCGTCTGTGAACTTGGTCAGCCATAGTACTCCTGTGCTTGCCTGTACCTCTGAGAAGTATATGCCGAACAAGAGGGGTCCTAGGACTGAGCCCTGGGGAACACCACTTGTAATGGGTTTCGAGTTGGACCTAGCTCCCGCAACTCTCACCATGTGGGCTCTGTCCATGAATCAGTTGGCAACCCATCTTGTGACGTAGGGGGTTATGTTCAGGCTGTTGAACTGGTCTATAATACCAGAATGGGGAATGGTGTTGAAGGCCTTTGCGAGGTTTAGGTAGGCTGTGTGTACCACCTTTCCCTCGTCTATAGCCTTGGTAACTGTCTCAAATTACTCACTCAAAGGCTTGAACACATGTCCGCCAGGCTGGATTCGCTCGACCAGCAGCAGCAGGAGAACTTGGTTGGTAAAAAATAAAACGCAGTTGGTTCCAGTAGTAACAACCTACCTAATCCTAACATTCTTGCCGGTAATTCGTGTATGAGCCAGGCAGGTGGACAGGAGAAATCACTGGAAGCTGACCCTTGGACATGCCCGTTTAGGTGCTTTTTGTAAAGTACAAGAGCTGTTTTCCCTTGCATTTGCAAGGTACTTTGCAATTATAGACTGTTTAGTGCCTACGATTAATTTCTCCTTATTAACAAGGAGAGTTGAGTGCTTGTATCAGTTTAAGGCTTCCAAGTGCTTTCCAGCAGGTTCTAGAGCAAGTGCTAGTCACAGGGATTCAGATTTTAGTGCTACTACTGAGAAACAAGCTAGTTCTAAGGGAAAATTTGAAGAGCAGACTTTGCCCCGCGGTGCTGCACGATGCGAAAAATGCACAAACGCGCGTTTTTAAGCCAGACAGTTGAAAGGGATAGAAATCAGCCCAAAATGGCTAAAATTACAGTTTCAGAGCTGGAAACCACTCCTCTAGTGTTAGACAGGCAGTACAATGCTCACCACTCCCACTGGTAAGCAGTAGGACTTCCCTCTACCACAGCAAGGTCTGAACACAGAAAATAAAGTCCTAAAACCCGCAAAGTCTGGGATCTGGCATATACTAGCTAGAAAAGGCGGGAAACTAGCAAACAAGATAGTATTTTTTTGGGGGCTAAAACAGGCTAAACAATGCAATCTTTCTTCTTCTTTCGGCTTTTCCCGGTTAGGGGTCGCCACAGCGGATCATCTGTCTGCTCATGATTGGCAGTGGAGTTTTACAGTGTCGAGTTGCCAGCCCGGCAACCAACCTTCCACAGAAGGCACACACACAGAGCCAATTTAGAGTGTCCAATCAACCTACTGCATGTCTTTGGAATGTGGGAGGAAACCGGAGCACCCGGAGGAAACCCACGCGACCACAGGGAGGACATGCAGACTCCACACAGAAGGCACCCCAGCCGAGAATCGAACCGGAGAACCTCTTGCTGTGAGGCGGCAACGCTAATCGCTGCACCACCGTGGCCGCCCAGGCTAAACAATGCAATAATACACTAAATTAACACAGAAAAGCCTAACACACTTGAGTGTGTAGCCCTAAACAGTAAATGCAATTAAAACTCTACAAAATTAGCAATTTAAAACCTTTTAAATGAAGCAAGGCAAGTGCACAACTGAAAAAGGATGTAAAAGGCAGTAATACAGTAGAATAAGTAGCTAGTCTACATATGCAGAAAAGTCTATGTATACAGAAAAGCAGCTAAAACACACTAAAACAATTCAGATGCACTTCAACCTAGAGCATTTGAGTTGTAGCAATATTAAGGCAAATACAGTTTTAATAAATGCGCTAAAATATACTCTATATTTCCAAAATGTTTGAGAAGCACAGTCAGAACACTTTCAATTTTTTTTTAAGAAAGGGAGAAAGGAGGAAGAGAAGGAAAGAAACTAAGTGGGTTGGCCTTCTCAGATGTTCTCTCTTTATTAGGTAGAATGAGCTAATGACATTAGACGGGGAGGAGTGTCCAAGATCAAATTTAGAGTAGGGGCGGGCAACTGCAAGGCCAGCAGCAGAAATGTTTATCACAAGTGAGCCAATAGCTATGAAATACAGTACAAGTATGCAGTATGCAGTATACAGTAAAATTGCTATATGGACAATGAGCTCAGAATACAGCCTCTAATAAACAACTAGGCCCACAACACAATCAGAAATATGAAGAATATCACAGCTACTACCTAAACTATTTTAGGCAGAACACACTGCAGAAATGTTTATCACAAACACAATCAGGAATATGGACAATATTACAGCTATGACCTAAACTATTTTAGGCAGAAAACACTACAGAAATGTTTATCACAAGTGAGCTAATGGCTATGAAATACAGTACAAGTATGCAGTATACAATAAAATTGTTATAAATATGTAAAATAAGCAATAACTACTACAAAAGGCAAAAAAAACAGGCTACTTATTTTTGTATATCACAAATCAGTTGCTCCTCCTCAGATAGCTCTGTGTGTAATGGCTGAAACACTCAAGTTAACTTCTTAACAGAAAGTTGAAACCTGAAACAACTTTAAAAAAAGCTCAAAAGAACCAATGAGGTGCTTTCTCCAAGCTGTAGCCCTGGCAACCCAACTAGACAATGACCATAAAGTTATTATAGTTCTTAATTTGGCCTCAGGATAATCTCTTCTTTGAAACAAGTCAATAAGTGTACCAACCTTAACTAAACATGTTTTTATCACCAGTAATAAGACAGCTAAGACTACTAATTATTTTAAACATTTAAACAACACATTTGGAGCCAAAGATAGATTTGATGGTAGTAGTGAAGGGCTAGTTATAATTGTGACAGTTTCTACATCAGCAAAACTGCTAGGAAGTTATTACGTAGAATTAGGGAACATGTTTTAGCAGTAAAGAATAAAGATACTACTTTGGCTAGGCATAGTTTGTGTTGTAGGGATTTTCGCAAATTTAAATTTTTTGTGATAGGCAGAGTGGATCAGTCATATTTCATAGATAACTATTTAGCATACCTTGAACTCCTGGCAGTTTTTTTGAGGATGGATGTTCCCCCAGTTTAAATGATGCTATTTCTGTAAAATGTTTATTGAAATGTAAAGCTCTTGTATGATATGTGTATATTTGTATAGGTTTCTTTAAACTGCAACTTTGTGTATAGTTTTAATTGATTAATTGAATGTGTTTTTTTACTGGTTGGTTCATTCTGATGTCACACTTTTTGAGGTTCAAAAATGTAGTGATTTTAATGAATTGTAATTCTGATGAAGTTCTAAAATAGTAAAAGAATGAAAGTGCTTTAAGTAACTGTTCTGGTTTGTGTATTTTTTTTTTTGCCTTATTTCTTTTTGCTTTTCCTGTGAGGCACCTTGGTAGTTTTAAGCAATACTTTTTAGACCAAATGCCTCTTATTTTAAAACCATTTCGTAACCTGACAGAAACTGAAGTTTTCATTATTATAATCCATTGTTGTCTGTTTTGCTCTGGGTTAGAATTACAGCCAGATAGCCGTCTCTCTTCCTCACTATTTAGTTTGTCTCATTCCTTTCCCCTTGCACCTCACTGCATGGCTCAATAAGCTTTCCTTCAGATCATTCTAATTGCTGTTTGTATATTTTAACCTCAGCTTGATTTGGTGCTCTGGATGCTAGATATTTTACATCTTGGTATAACATTACAGCCTACTGCTTTGCACTTAGTAAGCAAGACTATGGTAAAAGTTGCATTTATAAGCAGCTACTGTCCTAGAAGTACTGACAAATTTAAATCAAGAGCTATCTACCTTAGTGTGCTTTTTATTTCTCATCATTCCCCCATGCAACTCTTGGCTCATGTTGCTTCTTCAGGTTACACATAATTTTTGTTGGTGTACACAAACCTCAGCTCATTTTGCAGCTCTGAACTCTCTAGATATTGCACTTTCTGACACAAGATTGCAGCTTTTCAGTAGTTTTGTCTTTGTATAAATGGCTTTGCTGAAATCTACTTTCATAAAAAAAAATTGTGTTAGGTGCATCAGTAATTTTCAAAAGTTTCTGTCACTGTAATATTTTATTTAGTTTGCAGGCACACACTGGGTTAAAAGAGCCACAACTGGATTAAGTGGCTACTTTAATTTCTGTTGCATATCCAAACAGAGTAATTATTTTGCCATTTAGTACTTGTTATATTTCATTACTTCCATTTACTGCATGTTTGAATTTTAGATATGTTTATATTTTTCCACACCTTTTAATATGTCTGTCTGATGTTCATCGTGTTTCACTGTTGCAGTCATTACACTTGGGTTATTCTGCTGGCAGGCTACCCGCAGTCGGCCAGAATTCCAAAGTCTAGGTCTGGCATTGGTTGCTGTCGCCTCCTCCCTGACGTCAGTGCGCCAGGGATGTAAAAGATGTGGCCGACACCATTTTCTCCAGTCTTTCTTGCCGCGCATTGCCCCAAGCAAAAGCAGTTCGCAAATGCCGGTCGCCCGACTCCTGAGATTTTTGAAATTGAATTTCAGAACCGAAGTCTTCAATAAAGCTAAGTACCCCGTTGGGAAAACTTTTTCTTGCTCCAGACTAATGTCAGTAAAAGTTAACAATTGTATTTCTTGTGGGAAGCAAATACCTCATAAGGATTTTCACTCGTACTGTATTTCTTGCATAGGCCCTGACCACGACCTTGCTAGTTGTCGGTTTTGTGCTAGATTCAACCAACGCACTATTTAAGCATCGGTTTGATTTTGCTTTACATTACTTTGGCCGAAGGTTTAACTACATAATGCCGTTGGAACAACCGACGACCGGAATCCATAAAAAACGCAAAGACAAAGAAAAGGACAGGCATCCGAGGTCCAAAACCGACGATGAAGCCTCTTCTAGGCCAGTCACCGGTTCGCTGGTTCTCAGTGAGGTGCTTTCGCAGCCCCTGACACCCGCTACCTCAGAGCCACAGGCCGCCTCTGACTCCCACGTGGAGACAACTAGGCCTCTGGAAACTCAAGGTATTGGGCCAACGGAAAGTATTCCCTCAGATGGGTCCGGAGCCGCTGAGCAGGCATCGGCTTCTGAGGGTGTTTTCAGACCTACACAGCTTACTATCAAGTCTATTTCAGCAGCCAAGGCAAAGTCTAAAACACCATTAAAGACAAAGAAACAAGTGCAGCATTCTCCTGGACAGTCATCCATGCCAAAGAAACAGATGCTTAAAATGGCCGAAGACCTAATTACTTTGATCAGGGGTTCCCTTCCCCCTCCTGATAAAAGGCCTAGGCAGGACACTGACTATGACTCCTCTGACCAGGTTTCTATTTCTTCTGATTCCTCTTCGGAACAGGGATATTCTCTTCCTCCCTATGAGGACTCTGATGCTGAAGAATCTATCCCTTCAGTCTCTCCTCCTGAGGATTACTCTTTTGGAGAAACCCTGTACAACATGAGGGAGCATTTTCGTTGGGAGAGCCAGGATTATTCAGAATCCAAGAAAAGGCTCAGAGATTTTCTTTTACTGCCTCAGCACAGGCCGCTTTCTATCCCACCTGTACTAGACATTGTTGATGATGTTTTTTCTGAATCCAGTTTGTCTCCTGATTCTTTACCCCCTGCACCAGTCAAGCCAGATAGGTACTACAGGGTCCCAGATTCTCATGCATTTCTTTATAAAAACCCTGCTGATGACCCAGAAACAATTTCTCAGGGTCCCAAAGGAGTTAAGGCTTCCACTGCAAAAAACCCTGTCCCCTCTGATAGGGATTACAGAGCTCAGGAAAGATGGGGGGAAAAAGTTTACACTTCTGCTACTTTAGCTGTAAGGGCTTTAAACTGCCAGTTTCACATGCTTAAATATCAACAATACCTAATGTCTTTGTTAAAACAGAAAATGCTTACAAACTAAGAATGTCCTGACAATAAGGAAATGCAGGATTTATTGCATGCAGCTGAACAAGTGGGAAATCATACTCTGCAATGTGGTTTTGATTCATTAGAGGCTTCTTGCAGAGCCGCAGCAACGGGCTCTGTCATTCGAAGGCATGCTTGGTTAAAAGAACAAAGTTTACCTGATCATGTTAAAGTAAAATTATTGGATGCTCCACTACAGCATGATACTTTGTTTGGTGTTAAGGCAGAAGAGGTGTTAAGGAAAATGGAGGATAAAGCAAAGTCAATGCAGACAGTAAAGGATTTCTTACAGGTTCAGCCACCTAGATTTAGCAGAAACTGGCCTTCTAAAAATTGGTCCTTTCCGGTCAGACAGGCCACAAAGAGGCAGATACAGATGCCCAAGAGGCAGATCTCAGCCCCAAGGCTCATACAGACCTAAACAATGGTGTGCTTCAGCCCCCAAAGGAGGAGAAGACAAATCACAACCTTATAGGAAACGGTCCCAATGACTTCCCTCTACAAATACCAAGCACTTACCTTTTGGCAGCACCCTTAGGGGGAAAGCTAGTACTTTTCTCAGAAAATTGGCACATGATCAGCCAGGACAAATGGGTACTGAATATTGTTTCTCAGGGTTACAGGTTCCACTTTCACACTTTTCCAAAATCAAAAGGTATGCCAGACCTGCCACAAAACCAATGGGCAGAGGCACAAAAACAAATTTCTGCTTTCATGGACATGAGAGCTATTCAAACAGTAAGACAGCAAGAACAGGGACAAGGATTTTACTCAAGACTTTTCCTGGTACCCAGAAAGGTCAAAGCCTGGAGACCAATTCTGGACCTGTCAATCCTAAATACTTTCCTGGATATTCCAAAATTCAAAATGTTAACACTGCAGCAACTTCTACCCATGTTGGGCAAGAAGGCTTGGCTAGTTACTTTGGACCTCAAGGAGGCATACCTGCATGTCCCAATCAGGCAGTCTTGCAGAAGATACCTCAGATTCATAGCTGGCGCAATGCATTACCAATTCTCTGCACTGCCCTTTGGCTTATCTACTGCGCCCAGGGTCTTCACAAAATGCCTGGCACCAGTAATTGCATTCTGCAGACAAAAAGGAATTCAAATATATCCCTACTTGGACAACTGCCTTATTCAAGCAGAGAGCAAGGACATTCTACTAAAGCATCTGGAGTTTGTAAAAAGATTACTAATTTGCCTAGGGTACACAGTAAATGAAAAGAAATCAAGACTAGTACCCTCTCAAGAGATAATATTCCTGGGTGCAAGCTTAAATACAAGTGCCCAGATGGCTTATCTCACGCCAGACAAGCAAAGGCAACTGACTCATTACTTTCAAATGATGGCAACAAAGACTCAGCTCCCTGCAAGAAAAATTCTGCAGGCTCTGGGCTTCATGGCATCTTGTATTCTACTAATTCCATATGCAAGACTGCATATGGGGAAACTACAGTGGTATCTAAAGAGTGTTTGGACTCAACATTGCCACATCCTGGAAATAATAATAACTCTTATTCCCTGCCTACAACAGGAGTTTTGATGGTGGGCACTGGCCTGTCACCACAACAAGGGACAGCCTTATACCTTACCCACAGCCAGGCAGACAATAACAACAGATGCATCGGATTATGCTTGGGGGGCACACATGGCAGGAAAATGTATTCAGGGCACGTGGCCCAAGGAACAAATGCATCTTCACATCAATCAAAAAGAGATGCTAGCTGTACAGCATGCCCTGACAGCCTTCAAGGATCTACTACATCCAGGACAACTATTACTAAACATGGACAATACCACAGTTATGTGGTACATAAACAAGCAAAGGGGCACACATTCCTACCCCCTCTGCAGGCAAGCCATGACTTTGTGGAACACAGCACTGACCTATCAAGTACATCTGCAGGCACAATTCCTGCCAGGAAAGAAAAATACTCTGGCAGACGAACTAAGCAGAAATCACATGGATCCTCACGAATGGAAACTAAATCCACAGGTCTTCAGCATGATAACGAGGAAATGGGGACATCCAGACATAGATCTTTTTGCCTCCCCTCACATCTGCCAACTGCAGAGATTCTGCACAAGAACTTATCACTCACAAGCATGGAAAATGGATGCTCTATCCTTCAGCTGGAAAACACTGACAGTTTATGCCTTTCCTCCACTGCCACTTCTTCCCAACGTGCTCCTAAAAGTCAGACAAGAGAAGCCAAAAATGATTCTGATTGCCCCAAACTGGCCACGCCAGCACTGGTACCCAATCCTAAATTGCTTGTCTCAAGGCCCAGCCTGGCCTTTACCTCAAATTCCTCATCTTCTGACTCAACAAAACAATCAGATTCTGCTCAGTCAACTCAGAACCTTACAACTGGTTGCATGGCACATAATATAGCCACACCTCTCTCTAAAGCTGTTATGGATGTCGTTTTAGAAGCCAGGAGGCCCAGCACTAGGAAATCTTATGCAGAAAAATGGAAGAGATTCTGTGCCTGGAACCAGGCACAAGGACTCGAACCACTTGTTCCAAATATACCTCAGATTTTACAATACCTTACTGAGATGCTGGACAAAGGCCTATCCTTCTCATCAGTTAAGATCCATGCCTCTGCCATTTCAGCCCATTACAATATGGAACCTCCTATTTTCTCTCATCCACTACTAAGACAGTACCTCAGAGGGGCAAAAAAACATAAGACTCCCCAAGGAGAGCGCTGATACCTACATGGGACCTCAATTTTGTTTTAGAAAAGCTCACACTGCCTCCTTTTGAGCCAGCCAATACAGCTGATATAAAATTCTTATCATGGAAAACTGCTCTGCTCCTAGCAATATCTTCAGCAAGAAGAGTCTCAGAGTTACAGGCATTAATGGCAGTGGAACCTTTCATCATTTTTCATCAGGACAGGGTTCTCTAAGAACAAACCCAACATTTATGCCAAAGGTAGTATCCAGTGTGGCTCTTAACCTAACCATTCATTTGCCAACATTTTATCCAAATTCCCAGAATAAAGGGGAGAGACTTCTGCATGCTTTGGACATACAGAGACAGCTATGCTTCTATTTGGACAAAACAAAAGCTTTCAGAAAAACTGAGCAACTGTTTGTAGCTTATGCTGCAGGATCACAAGGAAAGCCCATCTCAAAGCAGACTATTTCAAAATGGATAGGACACTGCATTCGTTTCTGCTATTCACAACATGGCAAAACAGTGCCTAAGGGCATTAGGCCACATTCAACCAGAGCAGCAGCCACTTCAGCAGCCTTCCTCAGAGGAGTACCAACCAAAGACATTCTAGAGGCTGCAACCTGGAGTTCATTGCACACTTTCACCAAGCACTACCACTTACCTCTCTACTCTAAATCCAGAGCAGGCTTTGCCACTGCAGTTCTGCAGGGCCTTGTAGCCTCTCCTAATCCTATTTAGGCCCAGCCACCCAACCTCAGCTTTGGGATTCAACCCAAGTGTAATGACTGCAACAGTGAAACACGATGCACATAGTACAGTTGTGTACCTACCATAAATGTAGATGTTCGAGTGTATTCACTGTTGCAGTCCAGGTTACCTACCCATCATCCCCCTTTTCTTGCTGGGACTTTTCTGTACTTCTCTATTCCATACAACCTATGTGGTGTATTTGCTTGTAGATGAAGGAAATGTTTATTTTAGTACATGCATGCTTCTTGGCATAATTTTTTAGCCTACCTATTTGGGGGCACCTGACATCTGGGGCAAGAAAAACTGAAGAAAATGGCGTCGGCTGCATCTTTTATACCCCTGGCGCACTGACGTCAGGGAGGAGGCGACAGCGACCGACACTGGACCTAGACTTTGGAATTCTGGCCGACTGTGGGTAGCCTGCCAGCAGGATAACCCAAGTGTAATGACTGCAACAGTGAATACACTCTGACATCTACATTTATGGTAGGTACACAGCTGTACTTTACTCCTCACTGTAGGCTTTTGGAAAACAGATGCACCATTTCAGTTTCTTTATATGGGATAACTATATGTTAGTCTTCTTTTAACTATTTCTTTATTATATTTGATGTTAGTATCACTATCCTAGTATCATGGAGTAAACTTGTAGTGTAATATTATTTATTCGACCCCCCCCCCCCCATTCCAACCCCGAATGTAATTTTGCAGCTATACCCCCACCCTGGTCAATGTAGTTATAATAAGAAAATGACTAGATTGCAGCTAATCAGTGTGTATGCTTACATTTGATGTCTTTCATGGAAATCTGCATAATCATCCCTAAAGACATTGGTAAAATATATTGGTAATATCTAGCTTTCTGCTAAAGAAATTTTCAAAGGAACAGCTGTTTCCAGGCATCAGTAACTTGTATTTGCACATTTTCCTTTAAGCATCTTTGCATTTATAAGAGTTAACCTAAAGGAAGAAGTGCAAATATAAGTACTGGTAATGGGAGAAAACATCCCTGAAGCATCTGTTGCTGAGAAGCAGTGGGATTAACTGAACTACTGACCTTCACAACCAAAGCACCCTGTCCCAGTCACTGAAGTTGTAATAAAAGAGAAAAAAATTAATGGATCGCTGCTGTGGATAGTTTGTAGTGTTACCACTGCCCTTAGATACTAATATATCTGGTGTTCTGCCTGAGAAACCTTAACGGCAGAGGCTGACTTTGAATTTACCTTTAAAAGGTACTGGTATATGTGGTGTACTGTTATAGAAACTTGCAAGAGAGAGAAAGACTGTCCCTGAAGAACAGTGACTCATATTATTTGTTTTTTCTTCGTATAAGTATCTTTGTTTTTATACTGACTTAAAGGAAAAACATAAATTTAAATACCTGTCCCTGAAAAATGTATTGCTGGGAAGCATCGAGATTGGCTGAGTTGCTGTGGCCACACACCCCACCCATTAATTGTGATTATAATTTAAAAATAAAAATGTTATAATTGGAGCACAGTTCTGGTCAGTGTGTGCCATCCAGAGGTAAAGATATCTGTTTTTGTAAGAAATAATGCCCACAGTAAAATATTTCTTGTTGTCATTCAGACACATCTCCATCTGTATGATAAAAAGATAACTGATGAATGGATCACTGCTATGCGGGTAGTGTGTATTCCTACCATTGCCCACAGATACACCCTCAACTCATACAAGAATCAATGTATTTTAATATATTTTTAGTTTCAGAATTGCCTGAGTACCTACAGATGAGGTTGACCTACACAGAAGTACATATAATAAGTGACATAGACTGATTTAATAGTTTGAAGTGCATTTATGAGAGCTGTTGTCAGATGCAGATTTTTTCTCTGTCTTTGTAATGGAGCTTTTTTCAACTTTTTACTGTCTTCTACAGAGGGCACTCTACTAGTGACTTTATTTGCATAACCAATAAAGAACTGCCAAATAGACTTCTCTGCGAGTATGTCAGATTTTTATGGTTTGTAGTTTGTAGACTTTTTCTTCTTTTTACTCGTACTATTGATCACCATAAAATCACATTGTGTAGGCACGCTGTTAAACTAATTACATTTTAGTCACATTCAAGCCTTCCCACCCAGATTATTTATTTATTTATTTATTTTATTTATTTAAATTTGTTGACCGGGAGTGTCCGACTGGACGTAGGTGCATTTTCAGCGGAGGCCCGGGGAGAAAAGCTCCACAGTAAAATAAACAGATAGTAGTTACATTGGATCACATAGCGATTAACAATTTAACACAGCAATTACTTACAACATATTTACAGATGAAGTACATAGTACATCAGTAGACAACTAGAATCTTTATCTGTGAAGTACATAACAGACATTAACAAATGTTACAATGAGAAGTTCCTGCTGTATAATAAGTACTAGGCTTATGAGCATCTGAGCTTGCTTATAATCAAGATAGTTAGTGGAGTGGAAAGAAACGTAGTGGTTGGATGGGGTGGATGATATTAGAGTGGGAGTTGCAAGGGCATAGCCAGCATGTTTTTAGGGGCGCTTTTAGTAAAGTTTTGAAGTGGGTGCATGATGGTACGGAGGTAATTGTGGGTGGGAGTGAGTTCCATAATTTGGCTATGGCGCAAGAGAATAGTGCTTCACCAGCAGAGTTATTGGCTTTAGTGATCTGCAAGTGATTTTTGTTGCTGGATCTTAGTGGTCTGGTGGTGCGATAGGGTTGGAGTAGATTCTGGAGGGATGGGACATTTAGTGGATGGTTTACAAGTTTGTGGGCGAGTGAGAGTTGATACCACTAAAGGAGGTGAGGGAGTTCAAGCCAGCCCAGTTCAGCAAGTGAGAGACAGTGGTGTCTACGGTAGGATGCCCCTGTGGTGAATTTGGCGATTTTGTTGTAGCAGGTCTCTAGCTTGTTTAGATCACATTGCCTTAGGTTGGTATATATTGGAGAGGCATAAAGTAGGGTGGAGATAAGGTGGGAATTTGCTATTGAAATCTTTGCTGCTTTGGTGAGAAATTGCTTATTTCTGTATAACGCTCCTAGTTTTTTGTGGACTTTTTTATGGTCATGGATATGTGCATGTCAAATTTTAGTTTATTGTCTATTTCCACTCCTAGCAATTTTGTGTGTTTAGTTGGATACATAGCGGTGTTGTCTTTTGCTGTGATGTTAAAGTGAGAGTTGTTTTGAGTATGTTTGGTGGGTTGGAAGATGAGTAGTTTAGTTTTGTTTGGGTTGAGTATTAATTGGGCATTGGATAACCACGTTTCAACAGAGGAAAAGGCTTCCTGTGTGACTTTTTGCAGTTTGGGTAGGGATTGGGCTGAGCAGATTATGGTCGAGTCATCTGCGTATTGTATGAGTGTGCCATGTTTGGTGGCAGAGGCTAGATTATTGGTGTAAACAGAGAAGAGTAGGGGTCCAAGGATGGATCCTTGGGGAACCCCTATGGAGACAGGTAGTTGGGGAGATATGTCATTCTGCCATACAACGGATTGTTGGCGGTCAGACAGGTAACTCTGAAACCAGTTGGTGACTGATTGTGAGAAGGATAGGTTATTGAGGACAGAGATAAGTTGTTTGTGTGGGACCATGTCAAATGCTTTAGATAGGTCTAGGAAAGTAGCAGAGGAGAGATGGTCATTGTTTTTATGCTGAAGGATAGTGTTAGTAAAGGAGAGTAAGGCAGTGGTGGTGGTGCTATGGTTTGGTTGGAAACCATACTGAGTACTGGAAAGGAGGTTGTTAGTAAGGAGGTAGTCTGAGACCTGAGAGTGTATGCATCTCTCTAGTATTTTGGAGAGTGGAGAGAGAATAGCTATGGGGCGGTAATTGGTTAGTTCTGCGGAGGGTCTGCCTTTGTGGAGGGGAATTATATGTGATACTTTCCACAGTGTGGGAACGTAACTTTCTGACAGAGATCGGTTAATCAAGATGGATACTGGTTAGGCCAGAGCATCAGCTGCGATTTGTAGGTATTCACTTGGGAGGTTGTCTGCTGCTAATTTGGTGGGTTTAAGTTTAGTTAAGAGTTTTTTATGTTGGAGGTAGGTACAGGAGAAAAAGAGAAGGCAGTGGGGAGATTACTAGTTGAAGGTGTGGGTTGGAGGGGAGGGGGGGTTGTGTTGTTTAGCTAGTGATAGTATGGTTTGGGTGAAGTGTGTGTTGAATGAGGTAGCAATATTTTCTGAGGAGTGAGAGATGTTAGGAGGAGGGGTACTGACTTTACCTGGATGGAGTTTATGGAGGACCAGAATTGTTTGGGGCTGTGTTGTGAGGAGTCTAGGGTAGACTAGTAGTATTGGAATTTGTCCTGTTTTATTAGCTTTTTGACTCTGTTGCGTAGTTCTAGGAATTTCTGACTAGCTGAGGGGGTTTTGGTTTTGCGCCAGTGCTACCAGGCTTTATCCCTGTTTTTCATTTCTGACTTAGTGGTTTTCTGTAGCCATGGGGAGGGTTGTGCTTTGGTTCTGGAAAATCTTATGGGGGCATGGTAATTAAGGATGTTCAGGAAGGTAGTATTAAAATATTCAACTGCGTCATCTAGACTGAGGTACTTTAGAGGATGCCAGTTACATTCTTTGAGGGATGAGATGAATGTGAGTGGGTTAAAGTTTAGTTTTTTACGTATTTGACGGTAGATGACAGGTTTAGCTTGGTATAGGTATTTTTTAGTAGGAATGTTGGGGAGTGATCACTGAGGCTATCTGATAAGCAGCCTGTCATATATGATTGGGGGCTGTTACTGACTAGTATCCAATCCAGGGTAGTGTGCTTGCTGGAGTTTTTATTTATCCTGGTTGGTGACTGGACTAGTTGGGTGAAGCCATGAAGGTGTACATGATGGGTTGGATTGTTGCCAGAACAGGATTGCCAGTCGATATTGAAATCACCTAAGATGATAGTTTCTTGGGGGAGATGGTGGGTAGACCAGCTGAGGAGGTTTTCTAGTGGAGGGATGTTTTGGCCAGGTGGGAAGTAGCATCCAATTATGTTGATGGTTTTGTTTTGGTTAATTTTGAGGTTGGTATATATTATTTCTTCATTGCCTATTTGTGGAGCTGATGATTTTAAGATCTGGATGTTTAGATGCTGTTTAAATATTATAGCTACACCACCTCCTTTTTTGTTTAGCCGGTCTACTCTTAGTATGCCGTAACCTGTAGGGAGTATTTGCTCACTGGTAATATGAGGTTTTAGCCAGGTTTCTGTCAGGATGACCATATCTGGGGAGTACAAGTCTATGGTGGCATGGAGTTCATGGACTTTGTTGGATATACTTCTAATATTTAGGCTTAGTAGAAGGAAGTCACTTGGCTTTCTATTGATTATAGATTAGGTATGGAGGCACTTAATGAGCTAAATTTCAAAGACTTACTAGATACCAGTTACTTCAGGCAGTGTAAGACCTGCCTCATGCTCACAGAAAACATGTATTCTTTTGACATAACTCTTGCTGTCTGTGAAAAGTATATACTCAGAATATTGAGGTGAGATTCTCAGTACCATCTCTATCCTGTGAGCATATACACTCTTATACCACTAGATTTGCTTAGGTTCTGAATATTGGACTCAAAAAGCCTCACCAGTATACCAGGAAGACATAAACTCAACAAAACCAGAACCTCATACATATCAAATTATACTGACCTACGAATGACTGCAATGAGTCAAATCTACTCAGTTGCCATACTGCAGCAGTGGGGAAGAGACCAACATTCCTGAAATTAAGGTTTAAACTTGGTTACATTCAAAAAAACTCTTGAAATCTGGCAACTGTCAAAATATCTGGGAAACTGGTGACTCCATTTTTTTTGTTCCCCTACCTCCCAGTTGGTGACTCCATTTTGTTTTCTCTCCTGCCTCCCTGCAGTAGGTGTGCCCTAACCCACTACCCACCTTGTTGCAGGCTCTGCAGCATCCGCCATTGGGAGATGCATGTGCACTTCATACATGCACAGTCTTCCAGCCAAGTGGTATATTCCTTGCAAAGGCTCTTAAAACTGATATTGCAACAAGCTTGGGTAGTTTCCCTCCTCAAGATTGATGTGCTGACATCAGTTGCTCACTGCTATCCCCCCATGCCTCTGGTTGAACACAGGTTGTCTTGTTCTCAGTCTGGGCTTTATCCTTTTGTTCCATGGGCCTGGGGATGAAGTTGGAAACTCCACTGTATCTGAAATTGACACACAGCCTCAGTGGACTTTATAATCTTGAGACAATGTCATACGTGACTTGGGGATATTAAACTAAGTCAAAAATGAATTAGAGTAATTACAGCATGGTCACTGTCTTTACTGGAGTGAACAATAAGAAAGTCCTTCCTCACAAATGTGCAACAGGATATGGTGGAATTTATCAAAATCCTTGTAAGTATGGCAAGTATGGCAAAACACGTCTGCTTAAAAATTTCCTGTTAACTTATATGGTACCTAAATATCATGACAAAATGTTGACTTTCATGTTAATGGTTAAGGATGTGGGAGGGAGATTCGCAAAGGCATTGTGGAGTATAACCTTTTTTGTTCAGAAATGGCCCTAACATGATGCTACACAGTGTTGTGGCATGAAGCATAGCATAGGGATGGCCCCGTGGCCATTCTTAATACTAATGAGGCAGTCTGGAGAGGAGGCATATGTTACTCAGCCATGTGCTTTCTCTACCTGGATCCATCTCCGGGAAGGCATCTGTACACTAGAGAGATTCAATAAATTGCTCAGCTGTATAGATTAACACAGCTGGCTTCATCACGTTGTGGTAGTGAATATGGCCAAAAGGTTGTGTTCAACTACTGAACATAAATGTAGTAGGGAAACTGGGGGAGTGGGAGGTCACTAGACAGCAGGGATTACTCTAAGCCTAAGTACTATAACAGCACAAACAGCCATACAGGGATGGTGGGAGTTGGGGAAGCTCTAGACACCAGGGATTAGTCTAAAGTCTTGTGCTGTAACGGCACTTCAGCTAGTACAGGGATCGAGGGCGGGGGATCCAGTACTTTGGGAAGGGCAGACAAGTCAGGTACAGGAACTGTATGTGTGTTTAAATTTGTACTTGTGTGTGTGGGAGAGTGACTAAGGGGGGATGCTAGTGCCTACATGAGCAGCAGTTGAGTTCTGCAAAGTGCAAATTGGCAATTATCTGCATATTGCGGTAGTAACCACGATTCAGAAATATGGAAATTAGCTGATAATGAGTTCTTTCCTCATCATGAATAACATGTCTCTGAATTGCACAATACCATGTTGTAGAAACAAGGCTTTTTAGCGTGAGCTGTAAATCACTGACCAGGTTGGTGCCCTAAACAAGGGATCCATTGCCTTTCATCCTGGAGTGAGGTATGCAAGCAGCTAGAGTACTTTTCTACTGATGGGTTTCATGTAACCACTTGGGGAGTACAAGTATTGAAAAGGAATTTTTCCATCCCCATAGTTTTTTTTAGACTTCTCCAAATTACAAGAAATAAAAAGATATTAAGAATACACAAGATGAAAAAGAAATGAGTGGCGAAGGTGGTATTTCTAAATATTAGAAACCTTAATAATAAATGAGCAATTTGGAAGCTTTCCCCTGCTTGGAATATTTTATATCTGTTTAAAAATCCAGAATGTCTATCATTAAATCCAGAGCTACATTGTTGCAAATATGATGGAATGGATAGAAGAGCTGAAGTCCATGTAAAAGTCCACATAATGACCAGAAGCCAATAAGTCTACTTAAGGCTATAAATTAATTAGAATATACTGTGCTAATGTTAATTATTATAAGAATCTATTGTACAACACCAAATTCCAGTATGTAAAAGTCAGTGAATATACAGTTCTTATAACTACTCAGTCATTGACTGGGAAAACTAATTGACATCAGATACTTTTGCTGCTAGTATTAACTGACTGAGTATATTAATACAGCTTTGAACAAGTAGTACAAAGTACAACTGGGGATGGCAGTATCTTGGATATATTAACAAATCTAGGATCTTTCCACTTCCCATCCATGGTTATGCCCCTTCATGTATCATGAGTGATACCATAATATTTTGCCTAAGAATTAAATCAGACTCATTTGATTACTGACTGGGGGTTTAAAGATGTGACTGAAAAGGATATTTGTAGAGCATATAAACACTTAGTTGAAACATTGTATGATTTGTTTTCACTAGTGTAATGTCTAAGTAGATACTTCAGTTTTGTAACATGCCTAAGCCTGTTTATCCCATGATGTTTGATGTTCTGAAATTCCATTCTAATGATGATCTTCATGTTTCACTGTTGCAGTCATCACATTTGGGTTATCTGCCTGCAGGTAACACTCAGCCGGCCTGAATACTAGAGTCTTCGGATTTCTGCGTCGGATGCTGTTGTTTCTTCCTTGACATCAGGTCATCAGGGGAATAAAACCTGCAGCTGATGCCATTACATCAGTCTTTCTTGCCGTGCAGTGCCCGAAGCAGAAGCAGTTCGCAAATGCTGGTTGTCCGACTCCTGAAATTTTCGTTTTCGAGTTTCAGACCCGAAGTTTTCAAAAACGCTAAGTAGCCCATTGGGGATCCTTTTTTTTTTTTTTGCTCTAACCGATGTCAGTAAAAGTTAACAATTGTCTTACATGTGGAAAGCAAATACCTCATAGAGATTTTCATTCTTACTGCATCCCTTGTTTAGGCCCAGACCATGACGTCCCTCATCAGTTTTCTGCCTTGTTCAATGCTCAAACTATTCGTCGTCGGGCTATTTTTGCAGCTAATTATTTTCGTACTCATTCTGTGTACTCCGAAATTGCTTCGTCAAGCCATCCGACAACCGATATTCTGAAAAAGTAAGGATAAAGACAGAGACAGATCGCATAGGTCCAAAACCGCCAACGACGCTTCTGTTAAGTTAGTCGCCAGTCCACCGGTACTCAGTGAGGCGCTTTTGCAGTCCTGATAACCGCTACTTTTGATTTGCAGGCCTCTACTGAGACCCATTCGGAGTCCGGTATGCAGCGAGATGCTTCAACTATGGAACCTGTGGATGTCTCTACCTTGGATGGGTTCGGAGCCACTGTGCAGGCACTGGCTTCTGACGGTGTATTCAGGCCTACAGGCATTCATATTAAACCGACGCCATTATTTTCATCTAGGCCAAAAACTCTCATCACGCCTAGAAAACCGACGACCAAACCGCAGGCTCAGGCCCATATGCCTAAAAAACAAATGCTTAGAATGGCTGAAGACCTTATTACCTTAATTAGGGGAAACCAGCCGTCCCCCTCTAAGAGACCTAGCACTGATTTTCCTTCTGATTCTTTTGATCAGGAATTTGATATTTCTGCTCCTTCTGATTACCAGGATTTGCCCTTATGTACTTATGAGGATTCTGATGCAGAGGATTCCATTCCCTCTGCTTCCCCTCCAGAGGATTTTTCTTGCGGTGAAACCTTGCATACTCTTAGGGAGCATTTCCACTGGGAAAGCCAGGATTACTCCGAGTCCAAAAAGAGACTTAAGGAATTCTTACTACTACCTCAACACAGGCTTTTAGCTATCCCTCCTGTTTTGGATATTGTAGATTATGCTTTCTTGGAATCTAGCCTTACCCCAGACACTTTACCTCCAGCTCCCAGAAAACCTGACAGGTACTACAGAATACCTGACTCTCACAAGTTCCTCTTCATGAATCCTTCTGCGGATCCAGAGACCATTTCCCAAGGACCAAAAGGCATTAAGGCTACTGCTGCCAAAAATCCTAGCCCTTCTGATAGAGATTCTAGAGCCTTAGACAGATGGGGTAAGAAGGTATACACTTCTGCTACTTTGGCCATTAAGGCTTTAAATTGCCAGTTTCAAACAGAAAATTATGTTGATTCCTGACTGTATTGAACACAAAGAATTACAGGATTTAATGCATTCTGCAGAACAAGTTGGTAAACATACTTTGCAATGTGGTTTTGATGCTTTAGCAGCATCTTGCAGGGCTGCTGTCACTGGGTCTGTAATTAGAAGGCATGCTTGGCTTAGGGAACAAAACTTGCCAGATCATGTAAAAGCTAAATTACTGGATACTCCTTTAAACCAAGACCGCCTTTTTGGCAACAAATCAGAAGAATTCCTCAAAAGGATGGAGGAAAAAGCTAAATCTTTGCAAACTGTTAAAGATTTCCTACAAGTGCAGCCTACCAAATTCAGTAGGCATTGGCCTTCAAAGAACTGGTCCTGTCCAGTCCCTTCTAGGCCTTCTCAGTCCAAACCCGGGAACAGCAGACCACCTAGACTACAGTCTCAAGTTACTCACAGGCCTAAGCAGTGGGGGAGCTCCCACTTCCAAAGCTGGAAGTAGTAAGACACCCCCCTATGGAAAGCTGTCACAATGACTTAACCTTAAGCCTTCCAAGCCCTGCTGAACTGCCTGCTCCGTTAGGGGGAAAGATCGCCCTGCATGCAAAAAACTGGGAACGCATTACCCAGGACACATGGGTTTTAAATAGTTTCCCAAGGATAAAGATTCCACTTTCACACCTTACCAACCCCAAACGGTTGGCCAGACCTACCCCCAAATCAGTGGGCAAAGGCTCAACAGCAGGTTCTCTCTCTTCTTAGTATCAGGGCTATTCAACCTGTCCCAGCAGAAGAAAGGGGACAAGGTTTTTACCAAAGACTTTTCCTGGTACCCAGAAAAGACAGCTCCTTGCATCCTATCCTGGACCTCTCTATTCTAAACACCTTTTTGGTAATCCCAAAATTCAAAATGCTAACACTTCACCAGCTGCTTCCTGTGCTAGGCAAAGATGTCTGGTTGGCAACCTTAGACTTAAAGGAAGCTTACCTGCACATTCTGATAAGGGAATCTTGCAGGAAATACCTACGCTTCAGAGCAGGCTACATGCACAAATCAATTCTCTGCACTTCCCTTTGGCTTATCTATTGTGCCCAGGGTATTCACAAAGTTCCTAGTTCCAGTCATTGCATTTTGCAGGCAAAGAAATATTCAAATATACCCATACCTGGACGATTGTCTAATTCAGGCAGAAAGTCAGGACATGCTACTAAATCACCTGGCATTTGTAAAGAAACTTCTAACCTCACTGGGCTACACCATAAATGAAAATAAATCTCATCTAGTATCCTGCCAACAAATTGTATTTCTGGGAGCAAGCTTGAACACAACTTCCCAGATGGCTTACCTCACGCCAGAGAAACAAGTTTATTTGACAGCCTACTTCAAACTACTGGCCACAAAGACCCAGCTATCTGCAAGGAAAATCCTGCAAGCCCTAGGGTTCATGGCATCTTGCATTGTGCTAATTCCATGTACAAGACTGCATATGAGGAAACTACAATGGTATCTAAAAAGCCTATGGTGTCAACATTCTCAGGACCTGGAATCAATGATTCCTATCATGCCTTGTATAACGACAGAGTTCCTTTGGTGGGCAGAGGCCTGCTACCACAACAAGGGGCTCCCATTCACTCTTCCCCCTGCCACCCAAACCCTAACAACAGACGCATCAGACTATGCATGGGGGGCTCACTTGGCAGGGCAGTGCATTCAAGGCAAATGGAACCAGAGTCAGATGCACCTGCATATCAATCAAAAAGAAATGTTAGCTGTACAGAATTCTCTGACAGCCTTCAAGAACCACATTCTTCCAGGACAATTATTGGTAAAGACAGACAACACCACTGTTATCACATAAACAAGCAGGGGGGAACCCACTCGTATCCTTTCTACATACTAGCCATGACTCTGTGGAACACAGCCTTGAGCTACCAAATGCACCTATAAGCTCAATTCCTGCCAGGCAAGTTAAATTCACTGGCAGACAACCAAAGCAGAAATCTCATGGACCCACACGAGTGGAAACTGGAACCAAAGATATTCAACATTTTGAGAAACAAATGGGGGAATCCAGGGATAGAACTGTTTGCCTTCCCTCAGAACTACCAATTGGACAAATTCTGCACAAGGACTTCCCACAGTCAAGCTTGGAAAGTGGATGCCCTGCCCTTCACCTGAGAAAGCCTCTCAGTTTATGCCTTTCCCTCTCCTCTCGAAAGTTCTGCTAAAGATCAAACAGGACAAACCAAGGACAATACTGATTGCATCAGACTGGCCACGCCAGCACTGGTACCCCCTCTTGCGCAGTATGTCACTGCTGGAACCATGGAACCTGCCTCAAACCCCTTCCCTGCTGTCCCAGCAGGAGGGCCAGATTCTGCACCCTCAGCTTCAAACCCTGAACCTTGCAGCTTGGCTAATTCCTTTAGCTCTCCAATACCATCCCTCAGTAAGCAGTTGCTAGATGTTATTCTGGAGACAAGGAGGCCTAGTACTAGAAAATCCTATGCTAAAAAGCCAGACTCAGGGGATGGGCACAACAGTGCCCAGCTTACCGCATATTCTTCAATACTTAGAGATGCTCCACAAGGGCCTTTTCTTCTCATCTATTAAAATTCATGCTTCAGCCATTTCAGCACATTATAATACTGAGCCACCCTTCTTCTCTCACCCCCTGCTAAAACAATTCCACAGAGCGGCCAAAAATTTAAGACCACCCAGGAGAGCCCCTACTCCAGCCTGGGACCTTAACTTTGTATTGGAAAAGCTCATTCTACATCCTTTTCAGCCAGCTGCAACTGCAGAGTTGAAATTCCTTTCTTGGAAAACAGCCTTCCTTCTAGCCATCACTTCAGCAAGAAGAGTTTCTGAATTACAGGTCCTCATGGCAGTGGAGCCCTTCATCATCTTACATGCAGAAAGGGTGTCCCTCAGGACCAATCCTTCTTTTATGCCCAAGGTGGTGGCTAGTGTGGCCTTTAATCAGTCCATTAATTTGCCTACTTTTTTCCCTAATCCACAGAACAAAGGAGAACGAATACTGCACTTTTTGGACGTGCACAGACAACTAAGATTTTATTTGGACAGGACTAAGCCTCTCAGAAAATCTGAACAGCTGCTAGTTGCCTTTGCTGCAGGGGCAGAGGGGAAGGCCATTTCATAGCAAACCATTTCGAAGTGGATAAGCCCATTGCATTCATTTCTGTTACAAGTACCATGGAAAACCTACCCCACAGGGGATAAGATCAAATTCCACCAGGGCTGCTACCAGGGACACCCTAGAAGCCGCTACCTGGATCTCTGTACATACCTTCAAGCATTACCACATGCCTATTTTTTCTAAATCCAGAGCTGGTTTTGCCACTGCAGTCTTGCAGGGCTTAATAGCTGGTCCTAATGACCTCTAACTTCCTCCTCCCTTCCTTAGCTTTGGGAATCAACCCAAATGCAATGAATGCAACAGTGAAACATGAAGAACCTAGTACAGTTGTGTACACTTACCATAAATGTAGATGTTCAAGTGTATTCATTGTTGCAGTCCTGGTTACCCTCCCTCCAGCCCCCTGACTTCTCTTGGCTATACCTTTCTTCTTCTTTAGTATATTTCAGGTTTCTGATGTATTTGCTTTTTGTTGGAGGTGTAACCTAACATATAATTGCTTCCCATTATGGGGACCTGACATCTGGGGCAAGAAAAACTGATGTAATGGCGTCTGCTGCATGTTTTATATACCCCTGACGACCTGACGTCATGGAAAAAGAGACAGCATCCAATGCAGTGATCCAAGACTTTGATATTCAGGCCGGCTGAGGGCAATCTGCAGGCAGATAACCCAAATGTAATGACTGTAACAGTGAGTACACTCGAACATCTACATTTATGGTAAGTGTACACAACTGTACTTTTTCTTGAGTGCTATGACAGTGCAGTTTTCTTTTTCTCCACTTTTGTGCTACCTTAGAGTAGTTATATTTAAGTTTGGGGTATCCCCCCACATGGGGAATGCAGGGGGGTTTGACCACAAAAAAAAAAAAACTTGCCTCAAAGGTTCGTCAAAACTTGTTTAGCTTTTTTACATTGATTGTACAGGAGTGTATGAAACTGTTGTAGTTGGATCGACATGCATCAAATTTTTTAATTCAATTGAACTGCAAAATAAACATAACAAAGATAGTTTTTCTTAAACAATGTAAAAAAAATAGTCATGATCAACATGACAATGAACTGATGGCCACAGCCATTTCGGAGTCTGATTCATGGAAGTCAGCAACAAATTAAAATTCTGAAATGTATTTTCAGAGTCTTGTTTTCAGAATGTAAGGCAACACTAAGGGCAATATGCATGCAGGAGACCATATTGGAAATGGAGGGTTTCAGTAAGGTCTCTGTCAATATTCAACCAGTCAACAGCAGGAAGTCAATAGAAGTGGTGACCATGTTTTCCATATGGTGGTTTTCAGAATTACAGAAGTCAGTATTAGCAGAGCAGCAGTCAGAACAAAGGGAAGAAATACAACCGGAGGATTCACTGGTAATTAATTGAAATGGACTTTGAAAGAATTAAAGTTTTGCATGTTAATGTCTTAAAGACTTTAAAAGATTTTATGCACAAGTTGAATTTGTAGTTGTTTTTTTCAAGCAATTGTAGAAATAATGGTACAAATACTGCTACTTAGAAAAGTTCTATAAGCTGTGTTGATTTGTGACACTTGTCAATTATATTTTGGTGTTTGAAAGCGCTGCTGAATAGGATACTAGGCAGCAGTTAAGTATTCCTGTGAGCAGATATAAATTAAATTAAAGAAGAAATGTGTGTAATGTATAAGTTGTACAATTATGATAAAATTAGAATAATGGAATCTGATAAAGGTTGTTCAATTCTTTTGATGGATACTAACACCCATAAAGAGATGAAAAAATATACAAGGCTGTTATTACTTGAAATAGTTAAATAAATATTACCTTATATAAAAGATTTAGAAGATTGTATTAAAAAAATAAATACTTTAATACTCACTGCTGATGGTCTGCTTGTTACATTGCATGGCAAGTCCTTATGTTTAGTAGTACATCAAGAATTATGTTTAATTGATGAAGAGACAAAGTAGCTAATCATCCCAGTTTTTTTTTCTAAAGAAAAGCTTATTAAAGCTTACTCTGTAGTATTGGATTTAGTTTTAATAATTACATTTTGCATTTGAACAGGATGTATATAAGCAAATAAGTGATACTGTTATGACACCAAAAGCTCCTATGTTTACCAATATATAGTGTTAGCTTATTGGAAAGAACATTGTCTATCCTTCAGTTTTTGGCATAATGCAAAATGTTTCTATTTTATAAACTATATCTTAACATGGACAGGAAGTTGAATGGAATTAGATTTTCCTATTTCTTGTTTAAATGTTGCTATTTTATTTACACGTGCTTCCCTTGTGGAAAATAACAAGTGTTAAATTTTTTGATCTTGCATTTCACAGAGGTTGTAATAAAGGTTGTTTACAAAAACTTGTAAGCTTACAGCTAGCACTGGACTATTACATTATTCTAGCATTCCTCCTACAGTTTGCAGAAATAGTATTGTTAAAATGTAGTTGTGAGAATTTGAGATTTACATCTTCAAATGTAAGTTCTAATGCTGTGGCAGAGTTGTAGAATACATTTTTGATTAGTGGATATCCAATAAATATAATCTCTAAAGCTTAAAACATGTTATTGAAAATAGAAATAATTTGTATGCTTCACTGATTGAAAACAAGGAAGCAACAGTTTGGATAAAAAAAAGCAATTCTACTAAATGAATGCCGCAGTCTATGATTATGACTTGTACATAGTTTGAATTCATATGATAACATGGAGACCATTAATAAGAATTGGAAGATTTTAAATGTTTCAAATGAGATTGATCAATTCATTTGGTGAAGACAAAATGTGTATTTTTTAAAAAAAGTTCAGAATATTAGAAATATGTTTCATGAAGCAGTTATTTCTATGGTTTCAATAATAGAAATCTTGAAGCTGTTTAATTTAGACCTGTATGCACCCTTAAGCATTTATTCAGGCATAATCAGGCACAGTGGTATTAAAGCCTTCGTACATCTGTAGGGCCTTGTTGTTGTGTTCTGTATTCTACCTTTGGCTGTGGGAAGAAATATTTAAGCAGTTTTTGGGCATATTGCACTAAAGACATGTATTGCAGCAGCAGTATACACTTGTACTATATAAATCCCTCACTATCTTAAAAACCATCAATATCAGTATTGCATTTAATAACTATTGATTACATTACTTGAGCTTAAAACACCTTAAACTGAAACAGAAACTTGGTACTGGGCAGAACAATGCTAAAATGATGCCTTCGTATACTTATGCCATAGTTTGTTAGTGACACCATAATGTTGTAAATGTTAATAACCTGATGACATAAGGAAAAAAGTGCAAATTCTTATCTGATCCTTTTCCTACTTGTTTTTTGTGGTCTTTTCCTTTATGATATTTGAAGAGTATGTTAATACATTAAAAGACTAGTATTTGAGTGTCATACACTTTGAAGTTATAGCTCAACTTTGTGTAAGTTTTAACATTAAGCACATTAGCAGTGTATAAAAAAACTATAGCAAGAGACTATATCATGACTCTATATACAGTACACTGCTGAGAGTGTTGCATTATTAGTGCAAAAATTAAAAAGCATGAAGCAATGACTCCAGAAATCCAACAGTAGTTGTTGGTACATTCCAAAAACACTTTGTGCAGTAGTTCATAGGTTCATAGATTGGTACTAGGCTATCAGCCCTAGGGCCTATACAAGCCTAGCCATAACAATTCCCTGGCTATTTCTTCCCACATTATTTACTTTCCTGGACCCCTGTCTAGCAGGGCGACTGACATGATCCCTGGGGTGAATTTTCTTTCTCCCATCCAATCGTCAAGGTTCCTCTTGAAGAGGTCCAAAGAGGCACTCTGCTTGACATGTATGGGCAATCTATTCCAGAGTCTGGGGAGTCTCTGGGTCAGGAACCTATCCCTCCAGCATGTTTTGTTTATTGTGATGACAAGGTTTAGATCCCTGGAGCGTGTAGCTCTGAGGGATTGGGATTTCTTTAAGTGTAGCATGTCCAACAGCTCTGGGTTTGACATGGCCTTGTATGTTAAGCAGAGATTGCCTCTGAGTAGACGATATGCGACAGAGTATAGCTGGAGTTTTTTAAGGCGGTCAGCGTAGGGCATCTGCTTTAGGCCTGCAATTCTTTTAGTGAGGTATTTCTGAGGCCTTTCCAGTTGTTGCAGATGTCTTGAGAGGTACATACCAAATGGGGCATTGTATTCTATAATGGGTCTAATGAGGGATGAGTACAGTGGGACAATGACCTCCTTTTTTCTGGATGAAAAGCCCTTCGTGATGAGGTGTGCCACATAGAAAGATTTCCTGACTGTTGTGGCGATGTGGTTATCGAAGGTGAGACCACTGTCCACCTGTGTCCCTAAGTCTCTTATCACACTTTCTGTGTTTAGTGTACTGCCACCTATATGGTAATTCATGGATACATGTTTTTCCCAAAGGGGATAACAATACATTTCTTGGCATTGAGCTTGAGCCCATGGCTCTGGTACCAAGCATCTGTTTCTGTAAGGCCCTTTTGTAGAGTATCCACATCATTTGGGGATTCAATAATGGCTCCCAGTTTGCAGTCATCTGCAAACTTTGTTAGCCAGAGTCCCTTAGTGTTGACCTGTACTTCAGAGAAGTAGATGCCAAACAAGAGCGGCCCCAGGACTGAACCCTGAGGTACTCCACTTGTCACTTGTCTGGAGCTGGATTTGGAGTCTGCTACTTTTACAGTTTTTTGAAAGTACGCCAAACCAGGTCATGATTGAAAAGGTAGAATTTATATTATTAAAGCAAAGCAGCATAAAGATCTTAGTTCATAATTGTGTTGAATTTAATTCTGGAAAGTGACTTGTGTGCCTGTAGGGGCTGGCCAGGGATGGTGGGAATTAGTGGCCACTGCCATCTTACCCATTCTGGAGAGAGGGAGACTTGGGATTATGGGCCTATAGAGCTTTCACATCTGTGAGCTTAGATCTTAGATGAAGCAGTTAGAGTTCAGTGAGCCTTTGAGGGGGAAGGGGGTGCTCCACCTGGGTATAGGGTAGTCCACTCCACAAAACCAGTAAGCTGTCTCATTCCCAACCACTTGACTTTCATTGTCATGGAATGGATATCCCAGTAGGGCTTTCCAGGCAGGAATGAATGGGCCTTTGGGCTCTCGCCTAGCCTAGTAAATGTCTTGCCCCCATTCTCATGGAAGGAGTAGGCTGATTGCATGCAGTCCTGAGGTGAGTGAGAAAAGAGGAAAAAATTGTATAGTAATTTTATTTCATAGGTTCATAGATTAGTACTAGGCTAACTGCCCTTTTGGGCCATTTGAAGCCTAGCCAGTTACCCCATGTGAGAATCAAACCCTGCACCTTGTGTCTTTAAGGTAAACACCTTAACCATTATGCTATCCTCCCACCCCTTACAATCCCAAGGAAAGTAAATATAGTAAGTTTATAATGACAAGCACATACTTTTTACATTGTATATTCAAAGCAATCTATACATTCAAGTGCGTTTCCAGACTTTCCTTAGCAAATGCAGATAACAAACATTTAGTGATGGGAGTAATCTCCTTACTTTATATGATGTTCATCGTGTTTCACTGTTGCAGTCATTACACTTGGGTTATCCTGCTGGCAGGCTACCCTCAGTCGGCCTGAATTCCAAAGTACTGGTCCGGCGTCGGTTGCTGTCACCTCTTCCCTGACGTCAGTGCGCCAGGGGTATATAAGATGCAGCCGACGCCATTTTCTTCAGTCTTTCTTGCTGCGCGGTGCCCGAAGCAAAAGCAGTTCGCAAGTGCCGGTTGGCCGACTCCTGAGTTTTTTGAAATTTAATTTCAGACCGAAGTCTTCAATAAAGCTAAGTACCCCGTTGGGGAAGCTTTTTCTTGCTCCAGACCGATGTCAGTAAAAGTTAACAATTGTATTTCTTGTGGGAAGCAAATACCTCATAAGGATTTTCATTCTTTCTGTATTCCTTGCCTAGGCCCTGACCACGATGTTGCTTGTTGTCGGTTTTGTGCTAGATTTAACCAACACACTATTAAGCGTCGGTACGATTTTGCTTTCCATTACTTTGGCCGAAGGTTTAACTATATAATGACGTCAGAACAGTTGATGACCGGAGTATATAAAAAGCGCAAGGAAAAAGAAAAGGACAGGCATCCGAGGTCCAAAACCGGCGACGAAGCCTCTTCTAGGCCAGTCGCCGGTTCTCAGTGAGGCGCTTTTGCAACCCCCGACACCCGCTATCTCAGAGCCACAGACCACCTCAGACTCCCACGTGGGGACAACTAGGCCTCTTGAAACTCAAGGTATTGGGCCTACGGAAACTACTCCCTCAGATGGGTCCGGAGCCGCTGAGCAGGCGTCTGCTTCTGAGGGTGTCTTCAGACCTACACAGCTTTCTATCAAGACCACTTCAGCAACCAAGACAAAGTCTAAAACACCTTTAAAGACAAAGAAACAAGTACAGCATTCTCCTGGACAGTCATCCATGCCTAAAAAAACAGATGCTTAAAATGGCCGAGGACCTAATTACTTTAATCAGGGGTTCCCATCCCCCTCCTGATAAAAGGCCTAGGCAAGAACACTGACTATGACTCCTCTGGTCAGGTTTCTATTTCTTCTGATTCCTCTTCAGAACAGGGATATTCTCTTCCTCCCTATGAGGGCTGTGATGCTGAAGAATCTGTCCCTTCGGCCTCCCCTCCTGAGGACTATTCTTTTGGGGAAACCCTACACACCATGAGGGAGCATTTCCACTTGGAGAGCCAAGATTATTCAGAATCCAAGAAAAGGCTCAGAGATTTTCTTTTATTGCCTCAACACAGACCTCTTGCTATTCCTCCTGTACTAGACATTGTAGATGATGTATTTTCTGAGTCCAGTCTGTCTCCTGATTCCTTACTCCCTGCACCAGTTAAGCCAGATAGGTACTACAGGGTTCCAGATTCACAAAAATATCTTTATAAAAACTCTGCTGCTGACCCAGAAACTATTTCTCAGGGTCCCAGAGGGGTCAAGTTTTCCACTGCAAAAAACCCTGTTCCCACTGATAGGGATTCTAGAGCACTGGACAGATGGGGGAAAAAAGTTTACACTTCTGCTACTTTAGCTGTAAGGGCTTTAAACTGCCAATTTCACATGCTTAAATATCAGCAATACCTAATGTCTCTGCTAAAACAGAAAATGCTGACAAACTCTGAATGTCCTGAAAACAACGAAATGCAGGATTTATTGCATGCAACTGAACAAGTGGGAAAGCATACTTTGCAATGTGGTTTTGATTCACTAGAGGCTTCTTGCAGGGCCGCAGTTACAGGCTCTGTCATTCAAAGGCATGCTTGGTTAAAGGAACAGAGTCTGCCTGATCATGTTAAAGCAAAATTATTGGATGCTCCATTACAGCATGATACTTTGTTTGGTGTTAAGGCAGAAGAAGTGTTAAAGAAAATGGAGGATAAAGCAAAATCAATGCAGACAGTAAAGGATTTCTTACAGGTTCAGCAAGTGGGTTTCCAGACTTTCCTTAGCAAATGCAGATAACAAACATTTAGTGATGGGAGTAATCTCCTTACTTTATACGTTATCAGTGTACCGTGTTGGATGCAAAAAGTGTGGAGTTTTTGCAATTAATTTTGTTGATATTGACCGCCCCTTGAAAAATATCTTCAAGCTGAAAACTCAAAACTCACAACATAACATCTTGAAGGACTGAACGCATAATTCTTCAATACCTATATTAGTATATAAGCTACTATTTTTCCATGCTATGTGTAGTAACAGGGAAATCTTGTATCCTAGTAAGATAAATTGTCAGCTATGTCTCAGTGTTGAGACACCCTACATTTAAAAATGAACAAAAAATGATTTATTAGTGAAACCATAATTTAAGTTAGTGTATCTGTTGCTTTAAGAAGCATCCTTGATTTACAATTAAATTAATATCTTCTTATATTCTTGCTGGTTGCATGTGATTTTGCAAAAAAAATAAATAAATAATAAAGATTATAATGTGATTTGCTGTTTGATTTTTTTTTTTTACTTTTATTACTCAGTTTTTCTGTATGACCACACTCTCAAAATTGTGGTACGATGGTTATTGTGAAGTGATTTGCATACAGCTGCAAAGTATTATGGGCAAGAAAAGCCTCTTTAGAAGAGCATCATGTTACTTACAATGTAAATTTAGTCCTACATCTTGTGTGTTAATTTGCAGATTTAATTTGGATCATTCTAATTACTATTAGTGTATTTCATCCTCAGCTTAGTTGGCTACTTTGTGCCCTGAGTGTTATAATTTGTGGTGTAAAAGTGCAGTTTTATTGCTTTCTTCCTACTGTACAGGACCACAAAGAAAGTCAGCATTTATAAATGACTTAGCAGTATCAGTAATTATCGGTTCAGATTGTTCTGTACATTATATGCCTTAGTTAAGGTGGAGTCATTTCAAATCACTACATGACTTAAGGTAGAAAGCTGTTCAATTGAAAAAAATATTGCTGAAAACCTCTTTCTAGATCTTGAGGGTGGGTTTGGTGAATGATGAAAGCATTTAGAGTGAAAATACTGTAGCTTATACATTAGTTTAGAGGAATTGTGGATTTGGTCTTCCATGATGTCATGGCAGTGATTTTCCTCTCTGATTAAAAAAAGAAAAAAAAATCAGGAGGCCATCCTTAAGAACAACAAAAGAACTACCTCATGTACACAAACAACTCTTTCCTCTTACCTTCCAACACTCAGACTTGTGAGAGGTGCATTTATATCTCCAAATTGGAAGCCATGCACTCTCCAGCCAAGACTGGAATAGCTCGTCAAGAGGAGAAGGTCAACACCTGCACCACACCACATGGAACACATAGCCCTCCAGAACACCCACCATCACAGCCCTCACATAAATACACAAACCACACACTCACCTTCGCTAAGGCTCTCAGTAGAAATCTACCCAAACAGCAGAGACCTCCAAGGCAGAAACGCACTCGACCACCACAACACAGCACAGACCACAAGACACATAGCTCACGTACACAGTGTGCCCCTCAACCTAAGCCCCTAAGGTAAAACAGCTTGCCCAATACGATAATCATAGGTGACTCATTAGTGAGGCACACTGATGTCCCACTCACTAGGTTGAATAAGGAGAAGGTAACAGTCCGCTATCAGGTGCCAGAATCCGACACATAACACACTCTGGTCGCTCCACAACAAGTACAAGTATGACTGTGTCATTGTCCATGTGGGTGTGAATGACCTGAGACATACCTCCCTGAACTACATGAAAAGAGACATGGTGGCGCTCTCAGATTGTGGCACAGGCAGGTATGACCCTAGCCCTGAGCAGCATCCTACCATCCTCCAGAATTATATTGCAGTACAAAACAGAAAATGATTGTCTTCAACAATTGCTAAGTTTCTGGTGTCATTCTAAGGGGATTCAGTATCTGTCTGCTTGGAATGACATGATTGACAGACCTCGATGCTTTGCCAGAGATGGCCTGCATCTGTCAGCCCTGAGTTTCCGGGTACTGGCTAAGGCTCTTACCATCCCTATAGTGCCTTTTTAGGCAGTGTTCCAAAGACCAAGTTAACACCGTACCAGCTGTAAATAAATGCAATCTGAGGGTTATGCTGCTCAATGCTAGAAGTCTAAATCTCAATATGCACTCACTCGCACTGCTCAAAATAGAGAACATTGACATTTGTGCTGTAACGGAGACCTGATTTAAAGCAGCAGAAAGCACCCCCTGCGCTACCAGGCTATAACTCATTCCACGCCTTTCGGCCCTAGAACGTGGACTGAAGCTCCAAAGGTGGTGGATGTCTCCATATTCATAAAAGGATATGACCTCCAGACTAGTAGCCCAGCAGAACGTATCTGAGATACTCTAGGTATAACTTACATTGGGTAAGACGGCGATTCAGGTCATAGCCTGCTATAGATCCCCAACTATGTCGCAAGGCTCTCACTCCACATTCCTAAGCAACCTGGAAACTATTAAGATCCAACCCAACACTCTCATACTAGGTGACTTCAACTACCCCTCTGTCAACTGGGAAAACTACTCGTACACCAATGCACTGGCCCAACTCTTCCTGGAGTTCATCATTTCTAATGCCCTAGACCAGCTCACTCTTACCCCCACTAGAGGAAGCAACATCCTTGACCGGGTTATTACTAACATGGGCAACCATTGATTTACACCAATAGTCTATTCCTCCCTGGGTAGATCCGACCACAAGCTAATCACCATGGAAATCCACATCTCAACCCCCCCCCCCCAAAAGGTATCCACTATGCAAAACTTCTCCAAAGCTGACTTTGGACTCCTAAAAATAGAGGTGGCTAACTTCACTGCACCCATGCCAATGGAAAATCGATGCATGGCTGCCGAATCATACACCAATGCACTGTATGAACATGTACATAAATGCATGGAACTAGCCATACCCAATAGAACCAAGATGTTTTCCTCCAAAAAAAGGAAGCCATTCTAATGGTCTCCTGCCATTAATAGTCTACAACAGAAGAAAGAAACTGTTGCAGAAAAAGTTGAAGTCCCAAGGCTGGAAAAATTCCCTTATTAAAATTCCCTTCCTGGGGAGGGTGGCCTAATGGTTAAGGTGTTTGCCTTACAAACACAAGGTGCAGTGTTCGAGTCTCACAAGGGATAATTGGCTAGGCTTAAAATGGCTCGCAGCAGCAGTTAGCCTAGTATGAACCTATGACCCAATTAGCCTCAACAAAAAGTTGAGATCCCTCATCAAACCTCCAAAGCCAGCTATGAAGGCATAATTGCAGCAGACATTAAAAACAACCACAAAGCCTTCTATAGTTATATCAAGAATCTCCACAGCAATACCCAGATGTGCACTGAGTTACTCCACAATGGTACCTCCTATACTACCAACCTACTGGCCGACAGATTCAGTGCCAGCTTTACCCCTCTCCCACCCCCAAAGGACCAGTCTCAATACCAGAAAAATGCCAGGTACCCAGCATTACTGTAGCACAGGTTAAAGCTGCATTGTCCAAGGCCAAGAATACAGCTTCCATGGGACCCGACAATATCCCTGGCTGTGTTCTACATGAATTACAAACTGAACTGGCACCACATCTGTGTGCCCTGTTCACTCACAGCCTCACCTAAGGCTTTGTCCCTACCGAATGGTGCACTGCTACAGTCGTCCCTCTCCATAAAGGAGGAGCGACTACAGACCCTGGAAATTATCACTCTCATTAGCTTAACGAGTATGATATGTAAGGCTACAGAGCACATCATCACGGACCTAATAAACAGATGCAGGGAATCTCCAAATTCTAGATCCCACGCAGTTTGGTTTTGTGAAAGGTAGATAATGCCTGCTCAACCTGGTTGACTTCTGTGAGTCCGTCACCAGAGCTGTGGATGAAGGTAAGGCAGTTCATACAGCCTATGTCGTTCTGGCCAAGGCCTTTGATACCATTTCTCACTCAAGAATTACTGATAAACTCACCAAACTAGGGTATCAGCCCCTATATCGTTAGGTGGGTTGCAAATGGGCCCACAGATAGAACCCACAGTGTGAAAGTAGCGGACTCCAAGTCAGACTGCTGACCAATCACGAGTGGAGTCCCACAGCGTATCGGTCCTGGGTCCTCTCCTGTTTGGCATCTACTTCTCAGAAGTCCAGGCCAACACGGAGGGACTCTGGCTGACCAAGTTTGCAGACAACTGTAAGCTGGGCGTCATTATTAACTCCCCATGTGATGCAGACGTCCTACAGTAAGGCCTCACTGAGACCAATGACTGGTGTCGAAACCATGGCCTTAAGCTTAGTGCAAAAAATGCATCATCATCCCCTTTGGGAAAAACTCAGTTCCCACTAATTACCGCATTGATGGGAGCCTATTGAACACTGAAAACGTTATAAGAGATCTGGGGACACAGGTCAACAGCAACCTCTCCTTTGACCACCACATTGCCACTGTGGTCAGAAAGTCCTTCTATGTGGCACATCGCATTATCAAGGGTTTTGCATCCAGGAAGAAAGAGGTAATTATCTCTCTCTACTTTTCCCTCATTAGACCAATCATAGAGTATATTGCCCCATTTGGCATGTACCTCACTAGACACCTGCAACAGCGGGAGAGGCCACAAAAGTACCTCACGAAGAGGATCCTAGGCCTTAAACACATGTCCTACACGGACAGACTCAAAAAAACTCCAGCTATTCTGTCTCATATCATCTACTAAGAGGCGATCTCTGCTTGACTTGCAAAGACATGGCTGACCCAGCTGTGTTAGAAATGCTACATCTAAAGAAATCCCAATCCCTCCACACCACATGCTCCAGAGACCTCAGCCTCATTACCTTAATCAACAGAACATGCTGGAGGGACAGATTCATAACCCAGAGACTGCCCATTCTCTGGAATAGACTTCCCATACATGTCAAACAGAGCACCTCAGTGGCCCTGTTCAAATGAAATCTCGATGAGTAAGTGGGAAATAGAAAGTTCACCACGGGATCACTCCAGTGGCTGTAATTGATAGAGACACTAGGAACTAACTTTGGGTGGCACAGTGCCAGGGCACTTCTATGGGCTAGGCTTGTAAAGGTTCCAGGACCATTAGCCTAGTGCACACCTATGAACAACAAATGTATAAACAGCACACACACTGTGCATCAGAAACTGTACAGTTTGGTATTATATGCAGTAAGTAGTCTGTTTATTGCAAAGTTTTGTTACGTACACTTGGTTCAGAACATGACCAATGCACATTAAGTAGCTGTTCCTCTAAAGAATTTTTTTTTTTTTTTTTTTAAAGACCTGGAATGTTTTGCTTGTGTATGCAAATCAGTGTCTGTACCAATGTTGACAGCATTTCTCAGAATCGCTTAAAGAATGTCTGTGAAATTTTCACACTGCTGGAGTGTTCGTGATGATTGAACAGCAAAGCCTCATGCTGATTTTTCTCTTGTCACCCAGTACCTGGTAATGAAAAATTTGATCCAAGCAGATGGCAATACATATTTTCTTCTGACGAATGATGCTGAATTGGAAGTTTTGAAAATTATACCATATACATTATTAATTTATAATAATAGGTTGAACAAACTAGCTAGCAAAAAACTTCCGGTACTTTTCCGTTATCGGGGCAACAGTTGTAAGGCGCGTGGATGGATAGACCTAGCCTTGAAATTGCAATGCAGTCAAGTTGATGTTACTGAGTAAAATCGAAATGTTTTTTCAAGTTTGCAGATGTGTGAAATGCAAATGTTTGTCACATCCATCCCTTTCCTAGTACCTCTGAACCCTAATTTTCTGGGCCTTTCAGCTTTTGTTACCACCACTAGCCTCATTGTTTTCTGTACGCTGTGAAATTGTAGCAAGATATCTGGGTAATTCCAAGCTAGGATGTGACTGACCGACGTTATTTTGTGAGAAAATAAGGAAGTGCTCCTCTTTCCAACCATCAATTCCCTTTGTAAGGGAATAAAGTCACCACTCTGTGCTAAGAGATTGTATTTCAACTGCAATTACTATTAAACAGCAGAAGGAGCATTGACTTCAGATCTCCCCATTCACAGTGTGTGCACATTGACAATGCTGGGATACCTAATGCAATGAGGTTTACAAATCAGTTGATGGTCGGAAAGAGGAGCACTTCCTTTTTTCTTTTCAGAAATTAACACTGGTTTTTCACACCCTCTGTTTCATTTCACCTGGGATTGTTCGACGACTGCCTGTATAGGCAGCAGGGACTTGCGAGAAAACAGCAAGAGTTCTGTAACCGCAAAGCCAAAACTGAAGACAGAACAGAACACTGAAGTGACCCCTGCTGACTTGTCAGAAAAGCAGTACTAGGGAGAGGAAGACAAAGGTAAACCCAGAAAAATATTAGGCAGTGGTGACTTCACATCAAGCGCACTTTTAGCCTGTTGCCCCGATAACGGAAAAGTACCAAACTTCCTTAAGGGGTGTATAAATTACTTTTGCTTCCCTTTTGCAGCTGCTGACAGCCATGTTGTTGGTCTTATTTGTGTTTAGGCTAGTCAGTCCATATTATAGCACAGTGGGGTTTCTTTCTTAAAACTAATCAGTGTTTCTTGAAATCGGACTGAATTCATAGTTGCCAGATCAGAGTTTTATCTTTTTGTTTGTTACCATTAGCAGTTTAACATCATACATGTTACAGCTTCTTTACTGTACTGTTTGATAAGAATGATGTAACATTTTGCAGCTTTCTGTTTATCTGAAGCTCATCTATGCTTGTGCAAGTTTTGGCAGCATGATAAAGTGGTGTGGCTGGTTGCTGTTTCTCAGTCAGGTCAAGATATGTGCATGTGAGAAGAGCAATGAAGTAATCTGCACGTTAGAGGATAAAGTACAGTATTCTGTTCTAAGCTTAATTGCTGTCTATGTGACAGTGTCTGGTAATGTGACTGCGATAAATTTAATTCTGGTGAAAAAAAAAGTTTAAGAATTAACAAAGGGGATTTTGTGTTCACTGATTAAATGGAGGAAGGGGGGGGGGCGCATTTTAATTGTCCCCCCCAGCTGTTAGCGTCCATGTCCTGGTGTCCTTCCATAGTCTCAATAACCATGTCTGTCTATAATGATTCATTCTTTCATTCATTCATCCATGCATCCATCCACAATTCCTTTCCCATTTTTGCACATGGGATCAGGGGTATGACTTCACCAGTGACTATCATCTAGAGCCAATGTTTACACCACCGGGTGGCTAGCCCTGCCACAGTAGTTATTCGACAGCACACAGTGGTATGCACATTCACACCTATGGCCAGTTTAGCCTGCCCAATCCACCTACTTGCATGTCTTTGGAATGTGGGAAGAAACTGAAGCACTCAGAGGAAACCCATATAAACACAGGGAGGACATGAAGACTCCACATGGTTCATAGGTAGGTACTAGGCTATTGGCCCTAGGGCCTATACAAGCCTAGCCAAAAATGTACCCTGGCTTTCGCCACCCAAGAAAATTATTTTCCTGTGCCCCTGTCAAGCAGAACCACAGAAGTGATCCCCGGGGTGAATTTCCTATTACCCATCCAATCATCAAGATTTTTCTTGAAGAGTGCTAATGAGGAGCTCTGTTTGACCTAAGTAGTCTGTTCCAGAGTATGGGAAGTCTCTGGGACAGGAATCTATCCCTTCAGCATGTTCTGTTTATTGTGGTGACAAGGTTTAGGTCCCTAGAGCGTGTAGCTTGGAGGGATTGGGATTTCTTTAAGTGGAGCATGTCCAACAGCTCTGGGTTTGACATAGCTTTGTATGTTAGGCAGAGATTGCCTCTGTGTAGGCGATATGCGATGGAGTAAAGCTGGAGTTTTTTGAGACGGTCTGCGTAAGGCATCTGTTTGAGGCCAGTAATCCTCTTTGTGAGGTATTTTTGCGGCCTTTCCAGTTGTTGTAGATGTCTTGTGAGGTACATACCAAAAGGGGCGTTGTACTCTATAATGTGTCTAATGAGTGATGAGTAGATGGGAACAATGACCTCTTTTTTTTCTGGATGAGAAACCTTTTGTGATGAGGTGTGCCATGTAGAAGGATTTCCTGACCACTTTGGCGATGTGATTATCAAAGGAGAGACTACTATCCACCTGTGTCCCAAGGTCTGTTATCACACTTTCGGTGTTAAGTAGACTACCGCCTATGTGGTAGTTCATGGGTACAGAATTTTTACCAAAGGGGATGACAATGCACTTTTTGGCATTGAGCTTGAGACCATATCTTTGACACCAGGCATCTGTCTCAGTGAGGCCCTTTTGTAGGATGTCCACATCGTTAGGAGTTTCAATTGTCATATTAATAAAAGAGAGTCTGTGCTGTTAATTCGCATTGGTCTGCTGATGTTTTGTTTTTAATTAATTTTGAAGTATGACTTGGCTTTAAAAACTGTCTAGTTTGTAAGGAGTGGTACAAGGGTCTTGTAATTGGAATGCTGACGTTATTTTATTACAGACAAGATATAATGTGCAGAAGACAAGCCTAGGGAATTCTAATGTGCAAAGTCTGATCTTTTTGATGTTCTGTGTTGTGCAGCTATGGGAGATAAACATTTGCTGAGTTTCAGTACTGCATGTCTTAAATAAAATAAATGTGTTGCTTCATGGAAGCAGATTTTGCAACTTTGCACATATGTAAGCATGGACTGTTTACAAAATGAGTTACCAGTGCAGTTATTTACCTCAAGATTGCAAGATTTTTTTGATGTGGAATAAAAAAAATGTAGATTATCTTTGTTCAAAAAAAGCGCACAAGCATCCGACACAGCTCAGAATGCAACCAAATGTAACAGGTTATGACTGATGCTATTTCTGAACTGACTCAACCATTGCTCTTTTGGGCTGTGCTCTACATGGAAACAGAAAGTACAGGAAGGAAGAGGAGGAAGTGTGGTGCACTCTGATGGAGGGCTGATAAACCCTAGGTGTGTGATAAGAAGCCGATCATTTCACAGCTCTGAAACGCAGACCTCCAGAGTAAACACAGAGGTGGAATTAAAATAATGTGTTGATGTAATTTGCTGGCAAAGTGGTATGATAAGAGCTGATCACTGGTGATATGCATGTGCTTGTGTTATAACTTTAGCTGGATTCTGTGACATTGTCTGCATGTCTTGTTTTGTGGTTATCGACTCTTTAAAGTGGTTGGTAATATGGCAGTGAACACACTACAGTGAAAAAGACTGTTATAGAGAAGGGCAGGAGAATTGTTCTTATGAACAAGAGTCACCATGCATTGATATTGACTTTGTTTACATTTAGCTGTTGGCATTAAACAGTTTTCTCAAATTACAGAACTTAGTGAGGTAAATGGAATGACTATGGCCTTCCTCTAAGATTGAATCGAGTATTCAGAGTTTGCAAACTCAAGTCTTTCAGCTCTAATCCCTGGCACGAAAATACTTCATCATTTCTAGATAACTGTTCACAGTTTGTGCCAGATAGGTGACATTTTACATGTATATGATAACTGACAGCATTAAACATATTAAAATAATTCCCTTTGACTTTCCTAAGATTGTGGTAGTAATAGTAAACTGCTATTTCTTTTGTCTCCCCATTCTCGTGTTTCCTCCTTCACTATGCTGCTGATGTTCATCGTGTTACACTGCTGCATTCATTTCACTTGGGTTATCCTGCCGTCAGGCGGTCCCGTAGTCGGCCAGAGTTCCAAAGTCTTGGTCCGGCGTCAGTTGCTGTCGCTTCCTCCCTGACATCAGTGCGCCAGGGGTATATAAGATACATCCAACGCCATTTTCTTCAGTCTTTCTTGCCGCACGGTGCCCGAAGCAGAAGCAGTTCGCAAGTGCCGGTCGGCCGACTCCTGAGATTTTCGAAGTCAAATTTCAGATCCGAAGTCTTCAATAAAGCTAAGCCGTTGGAAAAACTTTTTTTCTTGCCTCAGACCGATGTCAGAAAAAGTTAATTGTATTTCTTGTGGGAAGCAAATACCTCATAAGGACTTCCACTGTTACTGTATTCCATGCCTAGGCCCTGATCACGACGTTACTAGTTGTCGGTTTTGTGCTAGATTTAACAAACGCACTATAAAAAGACGTTTTGATTTTGCTTTGCACTACTTTGGCCGAAGGTTCAATTATACTATGCCGTCGGATCAACCGATGACCTCAATACTGAAAAAATGCAAAGACAAGGATAAAGACAGGCATCCGAGGTCCAAAACCGACGACGAAACCTCTTCTAGGCCAGTCGCCGGTTCCCAGTGAGGCGCTTTTGCAGCACCTGACACCCGCTACCTCAGAGCCACAGGCCGCTTCCGACTCCCATGTGGAGACATCTAGGCCTCTGGAAACTCAAGGTATTGGGCCTATGGAAACTAATCCCTCAGATGAGTCTGGAGCCGCTGAGCAGGCATCGGCTTCTGAGGGTGTTTTCAGACCTTCACAACTTACCATTAAAACAGCAGCCAAGACAAAGGTACCATTAAAGACAAAGAAACAAGTACAGCATTCTCCTGGACAGTCCTCCATGTCTAAGAAACAAATGCTTAAAATGGCCGAAGACCTCATTACTCTAATCAGGGGTTCCCATCCCCCTCCTGAGAAAAGGCCTAGGCAGGATACAGACTATGATTCCTCTGATCAGGTTTCCATTTCCTCTGATTTCTCTTCAGACCAGGGATACTCTCTACCCCCCTATGAGGACTCTGATGCTGAAGAATCTATCCCTTCAGCCTCTCTTCCTGAGGATTATTTTGGGGAAACTTTACATACCATGAGGGAGCATTTCCATTGGGAAAGTCAGGATTACTCAGAATCCAAGAAAAGGCTCAGGGCTTTCCTTTTATTGCCTCAGCACAGGCCCCTGGCTATTCCACCTGTGCTAGATATTGTGGATGATGTGTTCTCTGAATCCAGCCTATCTCCTGATTCTTTGCTCCCTGCTCCAGCCAAGCCAGATAGGTATTATAGAGTCCCTGACAAGTTTCTTTACAAAAACCCTTCTGCTGATCCAGAAACTATTTCCCAGGGTCCAAAAGGGGTTAAGGCTTCCATAGCAAAAAATCCAGTACCCTCTGACAGAGATTCCAGAGCTTTGGATAGATGAGGGAAGAAAGTATACACTTCTGCAACTTTAGCAGTAAGAGCTTTAAATTGCCAGTTTCACACGCTTAAGTACCAACAATATTTAATGGCTCAGTTAAAACAGAAAATGCTTGCAAGCTCAGAAGCTCCTGACTGTAAAGAAATGCAGGATTTATTGCATGCAGTTGAACAGGTGGGAAAACATACTCTGCAATGTGGTTTTGATTCTTTAGAGGCCTCTTGTAGAGCTGCAGTTACAGGTTCTGTGATTCGAAGACGTGCTTTGTTAAAAGAACAGAGTTTACCTGATCATGTTAAGGCAAAATTATTGGATGCTCCTTTACAGCATGATACGTTGTTTGGTGTTAAGGCAGAAGAGGTGTTAAAGAAAATGGAGGATAAAGCTAAATCTATGTAAACAGTCAAGGATTTCTTACAGGTACAGCCACCTCGGTTTAGCAGAAATTGGCCAACAAAGAATTGGTCCTTTCCAGTGTTAGACAGGCCACAGAGAGGCAGATACAGATGCCCAAGAGGCAGATCTCAACCCCAAGTCTCAGACAATGACAGTGGGGCACCTCAACCCCAAAAGGAGGTGAGGACAAGTCTCAACCTTACAGGAAACAGTCACAGTGACTTTCCCCTTCGTACGCCAAGCACGTCCCTTTTGGAAGCCCCTTAGGGGGAAAACTAGCACTTTTTTCTCAAAACTGGCAAACAATCACCCAAGACAAATGGGTTCTGAACATTGTGTCTCAAGGTTACAGGTTCCACTTTCATACTTTACCAAGGCTAAAAGGAATGCCAGACCTGCCACAAAAACAATGGGCAGAGGCACAAAAACAAATTTCAGACCTCATGGACATGAGAGCTATTCAAAAAGTACCACAACAGGAACAAGGACAAGGATTTTACTCAAGACTCTTCCTGGTCCCCAGAAAGGACAAGGCCTGGAGGCCCATACTAGACATTTCAATTCTGAATACTTACCTGGATATTCCGAAATTCAAAATGTTGACATTACAGCAGCTTCTACCCATGCTGGGCAAGAAGGCTTGGCTTGTTACTCTGGACCTCAAAGAATCATACCTGCATGTCCCTATCAGACAAAATTGCAGAAGATACCTCAGATTCAAAGCTGATACAATGCACTAGCAATTCTCTGCACTGCCCTTTGGCTTATCTACTGCGCCCAGGGTCTTCACAAAGTGCCTGGCACCAGTAATTGCATTTTGCACACAAAAAGGGATTCAAATATATCCATACCTGGATGACTGCCTCATTCAAGCAGAGACAAAGGACATTCTTCTACAGCATCTGGTGTTTGTAAAAAGGTTGTTAATTTCTCTAGGGTACACAGTAAACGAAAAGAAGTCAAACCTAGTGCCCTCGCAACAGATTATATTCCTGGGTGCCAGCTTAAATACAACGGCCCAGATGGCTTACCTCACGTCAGACAAACAAGTTCAACTAACTCAATATTTTCAATTACTAGCAAAAAAGTCCCATCTCCCTGCAAGAAAAAGTCTGCAGGCCCCTGGGATTCATGGCATCCTGCATACCACTAATACCATATGCCAGACTGCATATGAGGAAATTACAATGGTACATAAAAAGTGTTTGGACTCAACACTTTCACAGTTTAGAAGCAGTAATACCAATGATTCCCTGCCTACAACAGGAGTTTTGATGGTGGGCACAGGCATGTCATCTAAACAAGGGTCAGCCTTTTACCCAACCCACAGCCAGGCAAACTCTAACAACAGATGCTTCGGATTATGCCTGGGGGGGAGCACACATGGCAGGAAAATGCATTCAGGGCAAGTGGACCACAGTCCAGATGCATCTTCACATCAATCCAAAAGAGATGTTGGCTGTTCAAAATGCCCTGACAGCTTTCAAGGACCTTCTACATCCAGGACAATTATTACTAAAGACAGACAACATCACAATAATGTGGTACATAAACAAGCAAGGGGGCACTCATTCTTATCCTCTATGCAGGCAAGCTATGACCTTGTGAGCTCTAACGTATCAATTTCACCTGCAAGTACAATTCCTGCCAGGAAAGAAAAATACTCTGGCAGACGATCTAGGCAGAAATATCATGGACCCTCACAAATGGAAATTGAATCCACAAATCTTCAGCATGGTAACGCAAAAATGGGGATGCCCAGACATAGATCTTTTTGCCTCCCCACTGAATTGCCAACTACAAAAATTCTGCACAAGGACTGATCACAAACAAGCATGGAAAGTGGATGCTCTTTTGTTCAGCTGGAAAAACCTAAAAGTTTATGCCTTCCCGCCACTGCCTCTCCTTTCAAAGGTACTCCTAAAAGCCAGACAAGAAAAACCACAGATGATCCTGATTGCTCCAGACTGGCCATGCCAGCACTGGTACCCTATCTTAAGGAACTTGGCTCAAGGCCCACCATGGATTTTGCCTCAAATTCCACACCTTCTGACTCAACAAAACAATTAGATCCTGCACGGTCAGCTCAAAACCCTAAACCTGGCCGCATGGCAGATACATTAGTCAAACAGGCAACGCCTCTCTCTAAAGCTGTTATGGATGTCATTTTGGAGGCCAGAAAAATGGAAGAGATTCTGCACCTGGAACCAGGCTCAAAGCCTTGACCCTCTTGTTCCAAGCATTCCTCAGATTTTACAATACTTAACTGAGATGCTGGACAGAGGCCTATCCTTCTCATCAATTAAGATCCACGCCTCTGCCATTTCAGCACATTACAGCACGGATCCTCCTTCATTCTCTCATCCCTTGCTAAAGCAGTACCTCAGAGGGGCTCAAAACATAAGACCGCCCCGGAGAGCACCAACACCAACTTGTGACCTCAATTTAGTTTTGGAAAAACTGACCCTACCACCATTTGAGCCAGCCAATACAGCCGATCTAAATTTTTTATCATGGAAAACAGCTCTGCTCCTGGCAGTAACTTAAGCACGAAGAGTCTCAGAGCTACAGGCATTAATGGCAGTGGAACCTTTTATAATTTTTCATCAGGACACGGTATCTTTAAGGACAAACCCTACCTTTATGCCAAAGGTGGTATCTAGTGTGGCTCTTAACCAAACCATCCATTTGCCAACTTTTTATCCAAACCCCCAGAATAAAGAGGAGAAACTTCTGCATTCTTTGGACGTACACAGGCAGCTACGCTTCTTCTTGGACAAAACAAGAGCTTTCAGGAAAACTGAGCAACTGTTTGTAGCATATGCTGCAGGATCACAGGGCAAGGCTATCTCAAAGCAGACTATATCCAAATGGATAGGACACTGTATTCGGTACTGCCACACACAGCATGGAAAATCAGTCCCAAATAACATTAGGCCACATTCCGCCAGGGCAACAGCCACTTCAGCAGCCTTTCTGAGAGGAGTACTTACCAAGGAAATTTTGGAGGCTGCAACTTGGAGTTCAGTGCACACCTTTACCAAGCATTACCACCTGCCTCTTTACTCTAAATCCAGAGCAGGATTTGCCACTGCAGTTCTGCAGGGCCTCATAGCCAATCCTAACTCTTTATAGACCAGCCACCCAACCTTAGCTTTGGGATTCTACCCAAGTGTAATGACTGCAGCAGTGTAACATGATGAACATAGTACAGTTTTGTACCTACCATAAATGTAGATGTTCAAGTGTTCACACTGCTGCAGTCCAGGTTACCCTCCTTCCATCCCCTCTGAACTAGCTGGACTTCCTATACCTTTCTATCCTATACAACCTGTGTGGTGTATTTGCTTGTAACTGAAGGTATTGTTTTTATTTTATATATATATTTTTGATTAGCAATATTTATTGCCTACCTACTTGGGGGCACCTGACATCTGGGGCAAGAAAAACTGAAGAAAATGGCGTCTGATGCATCTTATATACCCCTGGTGCACTGACGTCGGTGAGGAAGCGACAGCAACCAACGCCAGACCAAGACTTTGGAACTCTGGCTGACTGCGGGACCGCCTGACGGCAGGATAACCCAAGTGTAATGACTGCAGCAGTGTGAACACTCGAACCTCTACATTTATGGTAGGTACAAAACTGTACTTTTTCTCCCTCTGCTTCACTGTTTCAGCTTCTCCCTTCCAGGCATTGTGTGTTTAACGTGTGTGTTTCTGGTGTCATATTATTGCTGGAGAGGAGCATCATTTTTTTTTAATAAACTCAATGGTTTACTAATTAGTAACCAATGAACTAAACAGCTTTCCATATTAGGAGTGCATTGCATGGTGCACTATGTATTAACACGGGCTGTGGATCATTTATTATTTTTCTCTTAATCCCAGCATCTGGAAATGTTAATCAGTCTAATAAATCGGGTCTCACCCAATAATTAAGTGCAAGTACATTCTCATATAATATTCATTCCAAGGTACTGTAGAGTTGGCAATGATACAACTGGTACGATAAATTTAAGTGATCCTGGTGTAATTTATGTACATATTCCACTGTAGTGAAAGACACTCAAATCCTCAAAGCTTATTTAATAAATGATTCTTTTGATATTTTATTTATAACTGAAACCTGATTCAATAGTAACAATACTATCACTCGAAAACAAGATGTACCAGTAAGCAAAAATACAGCAAACCTTGAGACCTGGTCTTCTTCAAAAAAGACTTTAATGAACATAAACCAGACCAAAACAGACTATGAAAAAAACGATACACTCCACAGTCCAAAGATACTGAGCGCTTTCACCCACTAACATGTGGCATCATCAGAGTACAAAATACATTAGATAGTCATCCCTTATATACTTCCTTCAGAGTCAATTAAAAGACAATTAATCAATAAACTTACTCATAATTAAGTAGCCAGTAATTCATGTCTTAAAGATAAAGTGAAATATAAAAATCAGTGTTGCATAAAAAACTTAATGAAAACATAAATATAAAAACAATGTGTTAATATAAATACAATATTGATAAATACAATCAGTAAATTGAAAAATAATTGATAATTGTTGTGAATAAACCTAAAATGTAGTGTGTTAATAAAAATATGTATATTAATGTGTATAATTGTTGTATTAAAATTCCAAATCACTGAATAAATAAGTACAATTAAATACATGTTATATGAATATGAATATAAATGTAAATAAGAATAACAATATTAAATATAAATATGAATGTATATAAATATATAAATATGATATAAAATAAAATGTAATTGTTTACGAATAAACGTATAATTAATATGTAAATATAAATAAATAAATATGTTTGTGTTTGATGAGTGTAATACTTGAAGCCTAGTTGTAGTATTAATACTGTTATTAGTTAAAAATTGTTTTGGCATAATAAAAAAAACTTTTGCTTGGGAAACAGTAATGATGTAAATGTAAAATTAATTCATATAAAGTGTGATCTAAGTTTAAGTATGCTAGAAATAGCTATTTGTTCATTAAGACCTGGCCCTTTACAGGCATTAAGCCTGAGTTGCCATAAACATTCTTTGGCTTCTAACATTGTTTTTTCATCTCCACCTTTATGTGAATTAAATGGTACTTTGTCAATAACAAAAAACAAAAATCTTTTAAAATTGTTACAGTTTGTACTATGGTTGAATAATGTGCTTGTGGATTTGTGTCTTTTGATATCACTCAGATGTTCTATAACACATGTTTTTAATTTTCTGATGGTTTCCCTATGTAAAATCCTTGACATGCGGTGCATGTTGCAGCATAAACAACCATACTAGAATTACAGTTACAGTGACCAGGGCATTTCAAGGTTTTCCCGTAATTGTGAATAGAAATGTAAGGACCATCATTAATAAATCTACACACTTGACATGAGCCACATTTGCTCATCCTAGAATGCCTCAACTGTTCACTGTTAAAATTGTTCTCAAATATATTTTTCAAATGTTTACCTTTGCTGTATGTAAATTTAGGTACCAATCCTAAAATACCAGAAAGTTCCACATTTACATCTATAACACTAGTCCATAATTCTTGGACACTGGTGACAATTTCTTGTGTTCTGTTGTTAAATGGAATTATGAATGTGTCCTTCCTAATAGTATAAACTTTGGGGATAGTTCCTTCTAATGTTTCATAAATAATAATAGGTTTATATTTAGTCAACCTCATAGTTGTCACCTCCTGACTAATGTTAAAAACTAGATCGTAAGGGTAACCTCTGTCAAAAAACATACTCATAAATACATCCAATTCATGTTTAAACACTTGATTGTCACTGATTAATCTAGACAGTCTGACCATCTGGCCCTTCACGAGGTTCTTTTTTTGGTGAAATGGATGACAGCTGTCAAAGTGTAAGAATGAATTTGAGTATGTTTTCTTCCTGAATAAGGTTGATTCAATTCTGTTATTAACAACAGTAAGTTTGATGTCCAAGATTTCCGCATTGTTATCAAAAATATGACTAGTGAATTTTACAAAATTGGTGGATTGTTCTAAAAAATGATAACATCATTAAACTCTTCCTTAGATCCCCCCCAAAAAATCAAAATGTCATCCAAATAGCGCAAATACAGTAAAATCTTGTTCCAAAAAGTACTAGTAAAAATGATATCAGACTCCCATTGTGCTAAAACTAAATTAGCATAAATGGGGGCACATCTTGCCCCCATAGCAACACATTTCTTCTGTATGTAATAGTTGTGATTAAAGTACACAAAATTGTTTTCTAAGACTAGTTCAAGCATGCTGGTTAATAAACGGTTTTCAGAGAAATTAAATCTTTTGTGTGTGTTAAGACAGTCTTCAAACATTTCCATCCCATTTTCATGGGGAATGACAGAGAAGAGGTTAATGACATCTATAGTGGCCGTAAAAAAATTGGTTTTAAAGTCAACATTTTTTTGAAAATTCTCTAACCGATTCTAAACAGTGCCATGAGTCTCTAAGAATGTATGGTGTACTTTTCAGCATCTCTTTACATTTAAAATCAACATAGGCTGCTAATGCTTCAGTTTTTGAGCCTTTAGCTGACACTATGGGTCTGAATGGGGGTGGTGTATATCCTTGTGAATTTTTGGAATCCAGAAAATTGTGGGTATAATAGGGAATTCCACAGAAAGATATTTAAAAGTATTCTGGTCAATTCTAGCATCCATCAAATATTCATAAATCAACCAGTCAATTGTAGTGTATGCTTTGTTGACTTCATATCTAGTGACTTTTTCATAAGTGTCATTGTCATCTAGTAAATCAGTCATTCTTTTGTAGTAATCAGTGTTCAACATAATGACTACCCCACCCCCTTTATCTGGCTTCATAATCCTGTATTGGTCCGAACTAGTTAGTTCTTTTAGACAAAACTGTTCTGCTGAAGTCAAATTGTATTTGGTGACAGTTTTCTTGTTTAAAATTCTTCTAATACGATTTTCACAAAGTTTTTCAAAGATCTGAATTAAAAAATGTTGTGGGGGGATGAAAGTACTGTGACGTTTTGGAGTAAAAAATGTAGTATCAGTGGTAATAGTGTTAGTCTGATGAAAAAATATTTTTAAATTTAACAGTCTAGTATATAATTTAAAATTGATCAACACACTACCAATGTCCACATGAAATGAAGGTACAAAATTAAAACCTTTACTAAACAGTTCTAGGTAATTCTTGTCAAATTCGTTTTTAGTATAGTTATATAAACTAAAACCTGAATGTGTTGTAACCAAACAATTACCCAAATCTTGGTTAGTAATCAACTCATTTGTCAGCTCATTGTTAAGTGATACTGAATGAGAATCTTCTATCTGTGCCAAGAGTTCATTCTCTGTTCCCCCTTGTTGTGGTGATTGTGTGGGGGATACCTGTAACTACCTTGTCTTTCCCTTATTCTTTCTGACCTCCTTAGCACCGGCTGTTCTAAAAAAACTGATTGTGATTCATCATTATTGTTAATGTTAGTGTTATTTCTGTAAGTTTGTTCAAAACCTGACATTGGATTATGCTTATCCTGGCTGTAATGTCCTTGAGTTTGTTTATAATATTTCATGTTTTTATATTCTTTAAAGTGTGTATAAACTCTATTATTCCTATAGTCTTGGCTGTCCCTTTCTATTTTATGATTTTTTGTATCAAGTTCTTTGTTAACATACCTATCCATGTCTTTAAAAATATTGTCTAATCTAAATTTATTGTGCTCAAATAAAAGGTCTGCTTTAATATTTCTGTCCAACTGACATAGTTTCGCATTCAAAATGTTCAATTTCTCACAATTATTGCGTATGATTAATTTCAGTAAATCAAAACCAACTCTATCAAAAAGAGATAAAAGGTCAGTAAAAACAGCAGTACCTTCCTCAAAGCCATGAGGTAGTTTAAAAATCCGTAACCCCTTTGGTACTTGTTTTAATTCAAGTGAGCGTTCAAAGAACGCATTATCCATTTGAAGGGATTTGAACGCCTTCAAAGTCTTTTCAAATTCTGCCAACTGTGAGTTAAGAGACCCCATGTCTCTGGAAACAGCCACATTGTTCTTTAATAAAGGAGGTAACAAAAATGGTTTTAGATCCACACAGTAAGTAGAAGGAATGTTCGACGATGAATGTCCGTTGTTAATAGCACCATTTCGTTCATCTCTATGGTTAGTTGAAAGATTCGAAGGAGGAACCACGGCACCAACGTTCCCTGATGTCGTCATGCTTTTAATTGGAGTTGTAGATCGTTGCCTAGCAACGGGCCTCTGCCTATGTTTAAACATGAATTGGATGTACTTATGAATGTGTTTTTTGACAGAGGTTACCCTTGCGATCTAGTTTTTAACATTAGTCAGGAGGTGACAACTATGAGGTTGACTAAATATAAACCTATTATTATTTATGAAACATTAGAAGGAACTATCCCCAAAGTTTATACTACTAGGAAGGACACATTCATAATTCCATTTAACAACAGAACACAAGAGATTGCCACCAGTGTCCAAGAATTATGGACTAGTGTTATAGATGTAAATGTGGAACTTTCTGGTATTTTAGGATTGGTACCTAAATTTACATAAAGCAAAGGTAAAAATTTGAAAAATATATTTGAGAACAATTTTAACAGTGAACAGTTGAGGCATTCTAGGATGAGCAAATGTGGCTCATGTCAAGTGTGTAGATTTATTAATGATGGTCCTTGCATTTCTATTCACAATTACGGGAAAACCTTGAAATGCCCTGGTCACTGTAACTGTAATTCTAGTATGGTTGTTTATGCTGCAACATGCACCGCATGTCAAGGATTTTACATAGGGAAAACCATCAGAAAATTAAAAACACGTGTTGTAGAACATCTGAGTGATATCAAAAGACACAAATCCACAAGCACATTATTCAACCATAGTACAAACTGTACCAATTTTAAAAGATTTTTGTTTTTTGTTATTGACAAAGTACCATTTAATTCACATAAAGGTGGAGATGAAAAAACAATGTTAGAAGCCAAAGAATGTTTATGGCAACTCAGGCTTAATGCCTGTAAATGGCCAGGTCTTAATGAACAAATAGCTATTTCTAGCATACTTAAACTTAGATCACACTTTATATGAATTAATTTTACATTTACATCATTACTGTTTCCCAAGCAAAAGTTTTTTATTATGCCAAAACAATTTTTAACTAATAACAGTATTAATACTACAACTAGGCTTCAAGTATTACACTCATCAAACACAAACATATTTGTTTTTTTATTTATATTTACATATTAATTATACGTTTATTCGTAAACAATTACATTTAATTTTATATCATATTTATATATTTATATACATTTATATTTATATTTAATATTGTTATTCTTATTTATATTTATATTCATATTTATATAACATGTATTGTACTTATTTATTCAATTTGGAATTTTAATACAACAATTATACACATTAATATACATATTTTTATTATCAACACACTACATTTTAGTTTTATTCACAACAATTATCAATTATTTTTCAATTTACTGATTGTATTTATCAATATTGTATTTATATTAACACATTGTTTTTATATTTATGTTTTCATTAAGTTTTTTATGCAACACTGGTTTTTATATTTTACTTTATCTTTAAGACATGAATTACTGGCTACTTAATTATGAGCAAGTGTATTGATTAATTGTCTTTTAATTGACTCTGAAGGAAGTGTATAAGGGATGACTATCTAATGTATTTTGTACTCTGATGATGCCCCATGTTAGTGGGTGAAAGCGCTCAGTATCTTTGGACTGTGGAGTGTATCGGTTTTTTTTCATCGTCTGTTTTGGTCTGGTTTATGTTCATTAAAGTCTTTTTTGAAGAAGACCAGGACTCAAGGTTTGCTGTATTTTTGCTCAATAGTGACAATACGCCATTGAATATTCAAGGTTTTAGTGGGAATTAAGAATATTCTCGCAAAGTTTTTTATGCATCAGATTACATTGTCTTGTGTGAGTGTCTATAACCTGGGAGATGTAAGGGATATATAGTAATAGGAAGTTATGTAGTATCCACATCTGATATGATGTAATTACATTATAATGACAATGATAATTATTATAATGTTGTGACTAGGTCAAGTGAGTCCAACTTTAAGAAAACTGTGGGTGACTTATTTGATTTAAGTAAAGCCTATGGTTTTAAACTAGCCTTTTTTTGATAATTTTTCAGCTCCAAGATTTAAGGAGAAAATGCTCTTAAATGTGAAATTATTTCCCAAGTTTTATTAGAAAGTCTTTTAAGTATTCTGTGAAATCTGTTCAACTTCGGGAAAACTTTAATAGCAAGTATGATTATTTTGCTAATGGTTTGCTGCGTTTGAAATGTTGGTGATTGTGTGCTGTGTACCTATGTGAATAAATTAGCTAGCTTTTTTTAAGGTGGAGGATGCGATTAATGTAAATGAAAAAAAAAGAATTCTTTAAAATGTTTAACTAATGCACACAGTATTAATACTAAATTAGATGTCCTAGAAGCTTACTTAGTAAGTTGTTATTTTGATATTTTATTTATAATGCAAACCAGGTTCAGTAGTAACAATATTCCATTAAATTAAAAATTCAAGGTTTTAGTGGGCAACATACTTTGAGGTTTATCAAGAAAAGGGTAGGAGTATCTATTTATATTTCTGCCATGTTAACTTCTGTATAAATTTCAGTTGATGAGAAGTCAAGAGTTTGACTGTGAAATTACCTATTGGTGGAAGTAAGAATGTTGCCCTGTTCACTGAATATACCTAATGAACTTGCTTTGTTGAGTAAAAAATAATTACTTGTTTTGAGAAGAACTATGATGTAATTGGAGGTGACTTAAGTGCTCCTAATGTTGATTGGTCATTACCGTCATCATCTGGTAAACTGGAAAATAAGATCTTACATGAGAGCATCTGATGGGAATACTCACAAACTGAAACTGAGAATGTGGTCTGGCTCCCTAACACATCAAAATCTAAATTTTGTAGTACACCTCCAGAGCTGGGGAACTGCGGTGGTGGTGCTGCGGTAGCATTGTCGCCTCAGTTAGACATTGCACATTCGATTCTCAGTTAGAGCGTCTTCTGTGTGTCGACATGCGTGAATGGGCATTCCTTTGTTGAAGGTTGTGCGTTAGGCCCGGCAAGCCAGCACGTAAAAATCTACTGCCAATCATTAGCGGACTGGAGTTCCGCTGTGGCGACCCGTAACAGGGAATAGCCGAAAGACCTCCAGAGCTGGGGAAATCAGACCATTTGTTTGCTATTTTTTAAAATTATGGACTCTAGTTTACCAATGGTTGATGAAAGGGGTGTGGCTAAAAAAATTGTATAGATCAGGTTTTGCAGCTGTTAAAAGTGAAATCTTACAGTGGGACCAGGATTTTGTGATGAAAGTTTAAAAAAATCCTTACTTTCATATAAAGTTTTTAGTCACATAGGCAGTCTGACCATTTTGCCCAAACATGTACTTCAGTAGGAAGGAAGCATTTCAGATATCCCTGGTAGAGTAGAAAACCTGAATCAGTTAGAAGAAAAAAATGTTCAGGTGTTATAGGCCTCATCCAACTGTGATAAACAAGTCTATTTATAATTATAAGACATATTTTATAAAATTAGTTGGTGGACAGAGGATTGCTTATGAAATAATGTTGGCTACCAGTATATTGGATAACAAAAACAGCTTGCTTAAACATCTGCAAGGTTATGGTTTGGATGATGTCTCAAATCTGGTATTAGGAGAGAGTTCTGGCTATATATAACAGACCTTGAGATTTTGGCTAATTTATCTGTTGATTTTTTTTTTTTTTTTTTTTTTTTTGAATATATACAGTGGATATAAAAGGTGTACACACTCCTGTTAAAATGCCAGGTTTTTATGATATAAAAAATGAGACTACAATAAATCCTTTCAAAACTTTCCCCACCTTTAATGTGACCTTTTACCTGTACAGTTCAATTGAAAAACAAACAAATGTGTTTGGGGAAAAAATATAAAAAATATACAATAAGCTGGTTGCATAAGTGTGCACACCCTTAATGTTGAAGCATCTTTTGATTTAATTATAGCATTCAGTCTTCTTCGGTACACACCTGCCATTAATTAAATAGACTTTGATTTACCCCAAATAAAGTTCAGCTGTCCTAGTAGGATTTTCCTGACATTTAGTCAGTTGCCTGCAATAGCAAAAGCCATGGTTTGCAGAGAGCTTACAAAGCATCAAAGGGATCTCATTGTTGAAAGATATCAGTCAGAAGAAGGGTACAAAAAAAATGTTCACAGCATTGGATATGCCATGGAACACAGTGAAGACAGTCATCAAAAAGTGGAGAAAATATGGCACAACAGTGATGTTGCAAAGAACTGGACGTCCCTCCAAAATTGATGAAAAGACAAGACTAAAACTGGTCAGGGAGGCTGCCAAGAGACCTACAGCAACACTGAAGGAACTGCAGGAATTTCTGGCAAGTACTGGTTGTGTACTATATGTGACAGTAATCTCTTATATTCTCCATATGTCTGGGCTATGGGGTAGGGTGGCAAGGCGGCCTTTTCTTACACAGAAAAACATCCAGGTCCAGCTAAAATTTTCAAAACAATACATCAAGCCTCCCAAAAGCACATGGGAAAATGTGTTTTGGTCTGATGAGAGCAAGATTGAACTTTTTGGCCACAATTCCAAAAGGTACGTTTGGCACAAAAACAATTTGCATCACCAAAAGAACACCATCCCCATGATGAAGCATGGTGGTTGGCAGTATCATGCTTTGAGGTTGCTTTTCTTCAGCTGGAACTGGGGCTTTAGTCAAGGTGGAGGGAATTATGAACAGTTCCAAATACCAGTCACTTTTGGCCCAAAACCTTCAGGGTGTCTACTAGAAAAGTGAAGATGAAGAGGAATTTCACCTTTCAACATGACAATGACCCCAAGCATACATCCAAGTCAACAAAAGAATGGCTTCACCTGAAGAAAATTAAAGTTTTGGAATGGCCCAGCCGAGGCTCAGACCTAAATCCAATAGAAAATCTGTGGGGTGACGTGAAGAGGGCTGTGCACAAGAAGATGCCCTTGCAATCTGACAGATTTGGAGCACTTTTGCGAGGAAGAGTGAGCAAATATTGCCAAGTCAAGATGTGCCATGCTGATAGACTCCTACCCAAGAAGACTGGATGCTGTAATTAAATCAATCATGTCTGGATAACCTAGCTTATCTAATTTGTTAAATTTTTATAACCTATATAAAAATGTGTTTCATAAAGGCCAGCTACAGAGGTGGATTACTCTGATCTGGCATAGGCCTTCTTATTTGAGTTTTCACATTCTGTCTTTACTGATATACTGGGTAGGATAAATATGAATTCATTTGTAAAGAGATTGGTTATAAATTGGTTGGTAGGTATGAAAAGTGGAGTTAACATTAAAAACACATTTTCAATATATGTATCCATTAAATATGGCATTCCCAGGAGTAAATTTTTTGGACCTCTGACATTTGGCCTGCTTATGAGTGATTAACTGATATAAACAAATTTGCTTGAGTAAATTTACAGATTTAAAGGTTGGAGGTACAGTAGGTTCATAGGTGTAAACTAGGCTAATGGCCCTGGAGCCTTTACAAGCCTAGCCCCCCCCCCCCAAAAAAAATAAATTGCTCGGGCACCGTGCCACCCGATGTTTGTTCACAGTGCCCTTATCCAGTAGGGCAACTGGAATGATCCCTGGAGTGATCTTTCTGTTACCCATCCACTCATTAAGATTTCTCTTGAAGAGGTCCAGCGAGGTGCTCTGCTTCATATTAATGAGAAGCTTATTCCAGAGTATGGGCAACCTTTAGGAGATGAACCTGGCCCTCCAGCATGTTTTGTTAATTGTGGTAACAAGGTTGTGACCTCTGGAGCATATGGTACGGGAGGATTGAGATTTCTTTAGGTGTAGCGTTTTAAGTAGGGTTGGGTCGGACACGGATTTGTAAGTCAAGCAGAGATCACCTCTAAGTAAATAAGAGACTGAGAACAGCTGAAGTTTCTTGAGTCCATGTAGGACGTGTTTAAGGCCTAGGATCCTTTTTGTGAGGTACTTTTGTGGCCTCTCCAGCTGTTGTAAGTGTCTGGTCAGATACATGTCAGACAGGGCGTTATACTCGATGATAGTTCTAATGAGGGATGAGTAGAGAGGGATGATGACCTCTTTCTTCCTGGATGTGAAACCTTTGGTTATAAGATGTGCCACATAGAAGGACTTTCTGACCACAGTAGCAATGTGATGGTCGAAGGTGAGGTGACTATCGACCTGGGTACCCAGATCTCTTATGGCCCCTTCAGTGGTCAGTGGGCTCCCATCAATGTGGTAATTCATGGAAACTGAGTTTTTTCCAAAGGGGCTAACGCATTTTTTGGCATTAAGCATCAGGCCATGGTTCCAACAGCAGTCATTGGTCTCAGAGAGGCCCTTTTGTAGGAAGTCTGCATCACTTGGAAAGTTGATAATGACTCCTAGATTGCAGTCATCAGCGAACTTGGTCAGCCAGAGTCCTTCTGTGTTGGCCTGGACTTCTGAGAAGTAGATGCCAAACAGGAGAGGACCCAGGACTGAACCCTGTGGGACGCCACTCCTGAGTGATCAACAGTCTGACTTGGAATCTGCATATTTCAATCTGTGAGCCAATTTGCAACCCACATAGTGATGTTAGGATTGATGCCTATTATGGTGAGTTTATCAATGATACCTGAGTGGGGAATGGTATCAAAGGCCTTGGCCAGGTCGAGTAGGCTGTATGCACTGCCTTACCCTCATCCACAGCCTTGGTGACTGCTTAAAGAAGTCAACCAGGTTCAGCAGGCAGGATCTTCTCTTGACAAAGTCAAAATGTGTGGGGTCAAGAGTTTGAAGATTGCCTATATCTTTGTTAAGCAGGTCCACGGTGATGCACTCCATAGCTTTGCATACCAGACTCGTCAGGCTAATGAGGCGATAGTTCCCAGGGTCTGTAGTTGCTCCCCCTTTGGAGTGGGATGACTGTAGCAGTGCACCATTCGTTAGGGACATAGGTGGAGGTAAGGCTGTGATTGAACATGGCACATGGATGTGGTGCCAGTTCGTTTTGTAGCTCATGTAGGTCGCAGCCAGGGATATCAGGTCTCATGGGCACTGTATTCTTGGCTTTGGACAATGCAGCTTTTACCTGTGCTGCAGAAGTGGTGGGTACCAGGCTTTCTTCTGATATTGTGATAGGGCCCTGGGGTGGGGGGGTAAAGTAGGCACTGAATCTGCTGGCCAGTATGTTGGCTATATCTGTTGGCTCAGTACATAAGGTGCCATTGTGCAATAACTCAGAGCAAATCTGGATATTGTCGTGAGTTTTCTGATATAGCTATAGAAGGCTTTGTGGTTGTTTTTGGTGTCAGCTGCAATTCTGCCTTCATAGCTGGCTTTAGTGGATTTGATAAGGGATCTCAGCTTTTTGTTGAGGCTGATAAGGGAGGTTTTCCAGTCTTGGGACTTCATTTTTTTTTGCAACAGTTTTTTCCTTCTGTTGTAGAGTTTATTGATGGCTAGGGACCACCAGATTGGCTTCCTTTTTTTGGAGGAGAGCGTCTTAGTTCTATTTGGTATGGCAAGGTCCATGCATTTTTGCACATGCTCGTACAGTGGATTGTTGTATGATTCGGCAGTTATGCATCTATTTTCCATTGGCATGGGTGCCGAGAAGTTAGCCACCTCTGTTTTTTGGAGCACAAAGTCGGCTTTAGAGACATTTTTCAGGGTGGTCTCCTTAGCGGGGGAAGTAGGTGAGATGGAGATTTCCATGGTGATCAGTTTGTGGTCAGATTTATCCAGGGAGGAATTAACTATAGGTGTGGGGTAATGGTCTCCCACATTGGTGATAACCAGGTTGAGGATGTTGCTCCCTCTAGTGGGGGTCAGAATGAGCTGGTCCAGGGCATTGGAATTGATAAATTCCAGAAAGCGTTGGGCCTATACATTGGTACTTGAATAGTTTTCCCAGTTGATGGAAGGGTAGTTGAAGTCTCCCAGTATGAGAGTATTGGGTTGGATGTTGATAGATTCCAGGGTGCTTAGGAAGTTGGAGTGAGAGTCTAGGGACATGTTTGGGGTTCTGTAGCAGGCTATGACTTGTAGCACCATCTTACCCAGTGTTAGTTGTACCTGAAGTATTTTGGATGCATTATGCTGGGCTACCAGTGTAGAGATGTGCATATCCTTTAAGAATATGGTGACACTACCTTCTTTGGAGCTTCCGGACGTATTCTGGGGCCGAAAGGTATGGAATTAGTTGTGTCCTGGGAGTGCAGGGGTGCTTTCTGCCTCTTTTTAAACCAGGTCACCATTACAGCACAGATGTCGACATTCTCCATTTTGAGGAGAGCTTTGAGTGAGTACATCTTTAGATTTAAACTTCTAGCACTGAGCAGCATGACCTTCAGATTGTATTTGTTTATAGCTATTAGAGTGGAATTTTGGTCTTTGGAACACTGCCTAAAAAGGCACTATAGGGTTGGCAAGAGCCTTGGCCAGCACCTGGAATCCCAGGGGTGATAGATGCAGGCAGTCTCTGGCAAACCATCGAGGTCTGTCGATCATGTCATCCCAGACAAACAGATACTGGATCCCCTTAGAATGACACCAAAAACTTAGCCAGTTGCTGAAGTCAATCGTTTTCTACTTGTACTGTGGTATCATTCTTGGTGATGGCAAGAACTGCTCAGGGCTAGGGTCATACCTGCCTAGGCCACATAATCCGAGTTCCATCACATCTCTTTACACTTAGTCCAGGGAGGTACATCTTAGGTCATTCACACCCACATGGACAATATTTGTACTTGTTGTGGACTGACCTGAGGCATGTGTTACGTGGCGGATCTTGGCACCTGATAGACAACTTGACTGTCATCTTCTCCTTGCCTCACAATTGAGTTTCCTAAGATTAGTACATTGGGCAAAGTGTTTTGCCTTAAGGGCTTTGGTTGAGGGGCACACTGTGGTGGTGAGCTGTGTGTTCTGGGGTTGGTGCTGTGTTGTACTCAAGTGCGTTTCTGTCTCGGGTCTCTGTTTGAACATTTTTATTGAGAGCCTTCACGAAGGTGGGTGTATGGTTTGTGTTTCTATGTGTGGGTTGTGATGGTTGGTGTCTTGGAGGGCTGTGTATTCTATGTAGTGAGTTGCAGGTGTTGACCTTCTCCTCTTGACCAGCTAGTCCGGTCTTGGTTGGAGTGTGCACTGCTTCCAGTTTGGTGATACAAGTACATCTTTCACAGGTGTGAGTGTTGGGAGGTAAGAGGAGATAAGAGGAGAGGGTTGTCTATGTACATTAGAGAGTTGCCACACTGTCTCAGAATACCAAAGAGCACCATGTTAGCAGGAGAAAGCACAGGAAATTGCCCTACAATCATACCAGGAGGGGTGGTCATAACTAATAAGTACTGGTGCTGTTACTGCGTAGGATCGCACCTAAGTGTGCTACAATAAATGCTACAAAAGCCTGTTAAAGTGCTAGCCAATTATGCTAATTGAAGTGCAAGAAGTAAAAGAACAAGCATGTTCTAAGGGGAAAATTGAAGAGCAGACTTTCTGGCACCGGTAATAGTTTACCTCAGCCGAGCACCACTGCATGGTGTGCAAACACGGGCTTTTAAACCATAAAGTTGAAAGGGATGGAAAAATTGCCCAAAGAGCTAATAATCAACAATTTCTAGACTAGAAACCACTCCTCTTGTGGTAGATAAGCTGCCTTGTGCTTACAACTCCCACTGATAAGCTAGAAGGATTCCCTCCAACAGAGAAAGGTGTGGGGGGCTCAGAAACTTACAAAACAGTCCTGGATACAGCAGATCTATATCTGAACTAGACTAGCTACAGGAAAGGTAGGAAACAAGGTTAGAATTTTTTTTTTTTGCAGAAAAGCAGTTAGAACAGTAGCAAAAACACTTTAAATGCAGTACAAGCTAGCACACTTGAGTGTGTAGCAATATTAAAGTAAATACAGTTTAAATGCAGATAAATTAAAAACAACAAAAACAAGTGGAGAGAGCAGTAAATTATGAAAAAAATAAAACATTGAGCCGTTTAGAGTATCTCTTTCACCTTCCTGTTGCTCTTGTAGTCTGCAAGATGCCAAAACTGGATCCACAGAGCTTAAACAAGGACAAACTCGAGCTTTTAAACCAGAAAGTTGAAAGGGATGGAAAAACTGCCCAAACGGCCAATAAACTACAATTTCTGGACCAGAAACAACTGTTCTTGTGGTAGATAGGCTGCCTAGTGCTTACCACTCCCACTGATGAGCTAGAAGGCTTCCCTCCAACACAGAAAGGTCTGGGGGCTCGGAAACTTACAAAACAGTCCTGGATACAACAAATCTGTATCTGGACTAGACTAGTTACAGGAAAGACAGGAAACAAGCTTAGAACTTTTTTTTTTTTACAGAAAAGCAGTTAAAACAGGAGCAAAAATGCTTTAAATGCAGTACAAGCTAGCACACTTGAGTGTGTAGCAATATTAAGGCAAATACAGTGTAAAGAAATGCAGATAAATTAAAAACGACAAACTGCATACAATAGTAAGTTGTGAAAAAATCAAAGTGGAGGCACTAAGTGCAGGATAAGAGCGCTTTCAACACTTAAAAGCACTCAGAACAGCAAATTAAGGTAATAAGGTAGAAGACAGTTAAGTAAGAGGAGCTGAAGAAAGTGTTAATATTTTATTTATTTATTTTTTTAAGTGGAGAGGGAGGGAACAGAGCATATCCTTCCCAAGTGCTCTCTCTGTACACAGCAGAGGAGATGGGACTGGTAGGAGTGTCTGAAATCAAAATATATAATCACTGTACTCAGTTGAGTGAGCAAATGAGATGGGCCCAGGAGGAGTGTCCAAAAATAAATGTACAGCCGGAGCTGACAATTCAAAATTCATCAAGATTAACACCACAGCAGGAAGGGAAGGTGGGAAACTAACTGCAGAGAGACAGAGACCACAATATTCAATCAAACAGTTATCTAAGCTTAAATAAGCAAAGTGCAGAAAATCAGCTTGTGTGTCCAGTTGGTTTTCGCAGGTAAATCACAGCAACCAACAGCTCAGATGATGAGCAGAAATGATTCACAGAAATGTGACCAGCACTGATTATAATGCAAACAGAAACCCACAGGCTAAGAGTTAACACAGAATTTCAAAAGCAAATTAACGACTTCCAGTGAACCCAGATGGCTACACTTATACACAGTAATAAATAAATACAGTAGATCACCCAAGTTTGCAAAATTATTTACATAAGTTAACTACATGGGTAGAGCATAAGGGTCTGACGTTTAACAGTAATAAGTGCTCAGTTGTTCATTTTGGTGCTTCTAATACTTACCCATATGTGTTGGATGCCTCTTGGTTAAACAAGTCAAATATTTTATTTATTTATTATTGTTGTTTATTTATTTTACATTTGTTGACTGGGAAAGTCCGACTAGGTTCCATAGATCCTGTTTTCAGCAGAGGCCCGGGGAGAAATGCTCCAGAAGCATGTCTTTAGAATATTTAGGTGCAATATATGTAGGTGTAATTGTTGAGTCATCTCTTTCTTTTGAATCTGATGTGAATTGTGCTGTTAGGAAAATGTTATGGATTATTAAATAATTTAGGACCTTTACATCTAGGGACATAGGGGTTAAAGTAACATTATTTTCTTCCAGCATTTGCCCCATGGTAGAATAATTTGGCTATTTTTTGTGTGTTTGGGGATTTCTTTAGCATGGGATCCAAGTGTCTTCTTGGCCTATTCCCATTCTATTACCTTTCCTTCTCCAATTATTTGCTCCCAATAACTTGGTTCTTTTGACAGCTTCCTCCAGTAAATTCCTGACCCTTCTTGATTATTCTCTGCAACCCCTAACTGTAGTAGTATCTATTGGCAGAATCTACTTTCTCCATTCCCATGTTGGCTAGTTTCTTAGTGTACTTTGTGCTACTTTATGAATATAATATTCTTTGACTGTTATTCTCTTTAATGATTTACATCCAAAATCCACCCTGCTTCACTATCCCCTTTCCACTATGAATTGTAGCTTTTAGCTTGTGTTATGTATAAAAAACTTAACTGTGTAGCTCTAGAATATCTCTTCAAAACAGGTAATCCTAAACCTCCTTGTTCAGAAGGATCAACTTAACTCATTTGACTCTTGTCCTCTTTCTCTCCCAGATAAAATCCTTCAAGTCTTTGTTAATTGCTACCAACAACTTCTCCTGTGGTCAATAAAAATATGGCTCACCTGTGTATAAAACTAAAGGGATTAAAAACATTTTACTGCTTGTATCTTGCTATCCATATCCATAGTCAAGATCTTCCACTTCCTCAGTTTTGTATTGTTTGTCTTTTCCCTCATATCCTTAGATGCCACAACAGTGTCTTTTTAACCAATACTCTTAAATACTTTATCTTATTGTGTCCTCAAGTGCCATTTCTTTTGCTATTACAGACATAAACACGTTATTATCATGGGTTAAAATTGAAATGGGCCCATATGAAGCTGGATCAGATGGGTCTTTACCATCTTTAGGTATTAAAGCCATTGTAGCTTTTTTCCAGGATGTTGATGCTTCCCCTTCTTTTAAAATACTGTGGAGCAAAACCTTCCAGATCTTCATCAGTATCTTCCAAACTTCCATCTGTTCCAGGAGACTTTCCTGCAGGTTGATTATACATCAATTTTTATCTCATCTCCTCTTACCTTAACAGATAATTGTTGAGCCTCATCTACCTCTAAGCTTGGCATATTTAAGTCTTCTATAAATATTTCCATTTGTGCTTCTTGATTCCCCATTTTTCTGCTTCATACAAATTTTCATGAAATTTCTGAAATATCTCTAGAATTATCTCTACAGGATCTCTGGTCATTTCTCTTGTTAAAGGCTGCTTAACTTTGGCAACAGCCCTTTCTACCTTGTTGCTTAAATCAAAAGTTTTTGTGCTCTGGAGTTAACAGTTGCTTAACAGCAATCGTTTTAAACTTACACATATTATCCTGGTACTCTTACTTTCTCCTTAGCACTTTGTAATTGAACCTCCTCTTGTTCTTTGAGATTCCCCTTCTAGATAATTCTTGTTACTACCTAACCATCTCTCTTTCTTTTATTTTTATGCTATTTTTAAACTCCAGTTTCATTTTATCCTACTCAATAGCTATAACCTAAGGAGTATTTTCTGTCTTCCCTAGCAACTTCTGAGTAAATTGCACTACCCGTTCCTTAAATTCATCTGTTTTTATCGGGTAGGTGGGGAATAGCTGGTGTCTCATCTTTACTTAATTAACTTGCATTTTTATCTTGGTAATTATTGTTGCATGATTTAAAATGGATATTGGCTGTGTCAAGAGTTCCCAATTAAATGCACATGTTCCTGTGAAATATAATTTGTCTAATCTAGCTCGGTTATTGTACCTTAGGGAATAATATATATATTCTCTCCAAGTTTCTAATGAATTCACGTATTCCATACCAAGCATGTTTATAATTTTTTTCAGAAATCTACCATACCACAAGGATCTATATTACAAGCTTGAAAGCTGAAAAGAGTGAACGCTTTTTGATCGAGCTGTAAATATTGAATGTACTAAATAGCAAAGACACGGAACAGCGACATTTTTTCCCAGGGAAAAAAATCGCTGCTCTGCAAAAAAAAAAAAAAAAAAAAAAATGCAAACACAACATAAAGTGGGGGGCTTTGCCCTTCACCCCCCCACTTAAATATACCAACTCCAAGATCACACCACAGTGCAGGAAATGGCAAACTCCCGAAAACAGCCCAGTGATTTTTTTTTTCCCCTGGGGAAAAAAAAATCGCTGTTCTGTGTCTTCGCTGTTTAGTGCTTTCGATATTTATAGCTAGATCAAAGAGCGTTCGCTCATTTAACCATTCAAGCTTCTGATATAGACCCATACCTCAAGGATATGAAATCTGAAATTCAAATGCATGCCATTATTTAGTGAATTCCATCCTCACTGATTTGCCACAAAAATTCAGAAAATCACAAATTTTATGAGGAACAGACCAAAAATAGGCAAAAATCTAGGCATTCTGTGAAAATCTGGGCACTTGTGACATATAGCTGGCATTCAGGCAGTGTACTTTCTAGCCAGTACCTGAATTTACAAAAAGTGATGAGTTCCTGAACCTTGTCTTTCAGTTTCTTCTTTGCGCAGTGGGAAAGGAACTGTATCACGTTTAGTAAATTTGGTTACTGGCTAGTAAGTACACTGCCTGGATAAACTATTGATCAGTGTGCAGCTATCTTGGAAGCCTATTAAGGAATAACATTGACTGTTATGTAGAGTGTCACTTAACATTATTGGAATAGAGAAATCCTGCACTGCAAGGTGTTACTGCATGACCTCTTCACGTATTTTTGAGATTAAAAGGAAGGATTCCTGCAACTGCTACTTTGCTAAGTCCTATATAAAAATGATATTCAAGAGACACCAAAATAAAATCATTTAAGCCAAAACTAGAAAGAGTGTGATTTGAAAGGAGATAATTTCAGTATTCACCAGAATTTCACTGAAAAACAGCTGAAAGTAGTAGTTTAGAAAAATGTCGGCTGCCTCTGCCATTTGTTTTTCAAACTGCAGCTGTGGTAAAGTATTGAGGAGAAACGAGAAATACCTGTGGAAAGCAGAGATGTTTTAGAGTTGACTGCAAGACAAAATGACAGTAACAATTTGAAAATTTGGGACCTGTTTGAGCAAGTCCCAAAACATGTAGAGTAAATGGCCTAGAAAACTATGTACGTTAAGTCTAAGATGGCAGTTTCACAGAATATTCCCTTCTCTATGACGTATGGTGAACTCGCATTTGGTATAAGTTCTAGGGTCTTACATATACATTATTGATTGCTGGGGGGGGGAGGGGGGCTTGCCCTCCTGCAAAGAAGTTTAAAGGCAAAAAGCGATGTTCAAGATTTGCTGTACTCCTGTAGTTTGTCTCTCTCTTTTTTGGGGGCTTGTTGGCACAGGGAGCTCAACATGACTCTTCTGGATGTTTTTAAGAGCACTGGTGTATCTAAAAATGTGTCTAAAGATGTATCCTAAGAGACATTTGCAGAAATGTGCGAAAGACCATAACATCTGAATTGTCATTAGTGTCATAAAAAAATATTCTGACTGCATCACTAGCTAATGAGTGCACAGAGTGGTTCTCATCCCTATTGCATATGTTCCAAGATCTGTTAGTGTCATCAAAACAATTCTGGGTACATTTTCAACTAATGAGGTCTCAGAGGAGTTCATGTCTCTATCACAGTGTGTTAATGACTTGGGAGGCTACTTAAGAAGTCAGCTATATTCTGACATTTATGAACTGAAAAGTAGTGTTGTGCATTGCCATTAAAATCGTTCAGCAATGGCAGATTTAAATGTTGTTTATATATTATAACGTTTCTAAAGAACAAATGAAATTTGAGACAGGAAAATGGAGAAAAACAGTATAAATGTGTTTGAGTTGTATATTGATGTCCACTAAAACTGTATAAATATATATATAATAAATTAGCTTCTGCTAAAGAGAGTCTTTAACTCTTTTGCCTCTGAAAAAGAGGGAATGTAATATGTGGATAGGCCTCTTAAAAACTTTGGGCATCCTTAACGTTGTTCAGCTTTTTAGCAAGTAAATCATGTCTGGCTTTCTGTATACTGTTGCTCAGTTTGAAGCTAAAGCCATACCTCTCAACCTCTTAGAGTACGACATCTGGGCAAATCTGAAAATAATGGGGTGACAAAGCCCCCAAAATCAAGGGCAATTTTTAATTATTGCTCATATAAACTTAGAAAGCTGCTAGACTAACTGGTTCTTTATTAACATGCATTGTCCGAAGGCTGTGAAATCTGAAACTTAATTGTCCGTCATTATGTAGTGACTTCAGTCCATAATGAATTGCCAGAAAACCACAAAGTTTGAAGGACTGACCAAAAATTTAAAGCAAAAATATGGGCATTCTGCAAGATTCTGGATAGTTGAGTGGCATTAGTAAAGCCGATAGTTTGTAGCATGTTTCTTCATCTCCAAGTCATTCTTCCTTGATTTTGCGAATCTTGTTACAGGCAGATAAGTAACTGCTTGGATTTAATGTAAAAAAAAAAAAAAAAAAAAAAAGTTTAGTTATACCCTTCATATGAAATTGCCCAGTAAAAACATGCCTTCCTAGTGGAATACCCCTGAGCAGTACAGATGAAGAAAAGAGTTTTGGGGTAATAGTTCCATACCAGAATATTGGTGTGTAATGTTAAACAATGGTGATAAAGGTCAGAAAGATGGTATAATGCGTTATTCTGGGAGTGGGTTCTAGACATGCTGAAGTAATGTTTCTATTGAACAATTGACTAGTAAGGTTGAATTTAGGGTTCTATCAGCTTGGGATGAAATGGAGTGCTAAGCAAAGGACTCTGTGCCCCCCTCCTGCAATAACCACTGGCTCTGTCACCCCCCTTCTGCTGTAACCACTGGCTCTGTCACCCCCAAGTCTCTCTCCCCATTTTCCTCCCATCCTGGCCTCTCCACACCATCCAAGCAGGTTATTTTTTTTTCTTTTTTTTTCCCATTCTCACACTTTGTCGTAAGTCTTGCCTTGTTCTTCAGTCTTTCAACACCTCTTAACTGGCCAAAAACTGCAGTGTAATAGCTGTGGAGGAAAAGACTGAATTAAGCCAGGTGTATGTGGGTGGATCTACTTCAGTAGATCAAAATATCATAACAATGAAACTCATTGAGACAAAAACATCATAAGTTCACATCTACGAATGTTAACAAAGCAGAATGTTTTAAACAGTGAATCAACTAAAGCTCTTATCCGGATGTCACTGGAAGATTTGAATAGACATTGCGCGAAACACAGAAACAAATCTGTGTATTAATACACGTAACTTAAAACAAAAAAATACAACTTTTCCAATGTTTTTCCAGGGGGCAAGCCCTCCCTGCACACACTCCCCACACCCCTGCAAATTGTATATACCAACTCCGAGATCACACTACACTGGAGAAAAGGGTTAATTTCCTGATCCTCACTGTACCACGATATCTATTCACAATCAGTAAATGTGAAACATTTTTCTTTTGCATATTATGTAACTCTGAGTTTAGAGCGATGTCCATTCAAATTCTCTGATCACTTCCAGACATGTGCATTACTTGATTTGTTGTTTCAAACTTTCAGCTTTGTTAAAATTCGTAGATGTGTATTTGCAATTTTTTTGTCTTACCTTTGAGTTTCGGTGTTATGGTATTTCAATCTACTGAAGTAGATCCCTGTGGGTGAATAGGGCTCCATAAGCCGTAGAGTTCTAGATGCTTTGGGATATATTTTGATTCTGCGATGGCCTGAACAAAAATCATGACTAAGGAAGCAATTCAGTCTTTTTTTTTTTCTTTGAAAAAAGCAGTAAGTTGTGACCAAGGCTTAATGTTAAAAGCTGACAAAAGAGTAGTTTTCAATAAAATGCAAAGGCAGATGTTTGTGAGGATACATAAATCATTATTTGATATTACTGCCTACCTCCTTACCCTGTCAAGAGGATAGTCACCTTTTGCCTACCTTCTGCAGTCTTAGATGAGGATAAAACTGAAAGAACAAATGCTGACAGTCACGTGTTTCATATTCATATCATGCCTCCTATTCCTTCCCCAAGAGACAGCTGTGCTATATGTATCCCTCTGATGTTAGACTAGAACGACAGTGAAGATGGCCACAGTAATATATTTCAACTTATTGCTGTGATACATATCAATACAGTGTGCTTCTTGACCCCTACCTCCTAAATGAAGCCACCTGTGTGCATGTCTAATGTTTGGTTGTGACAAGAGTAAAATAAATAAATGAACACAGTAATGAACTCCAGCTTGCTGCTGCTATGTAGTGTACTGCTCTTTGACAAACTGTGACAGCGGCCTGTTTATACCTTTGAGGTTCGATTGCATGGAACATTGAAGAAATAGTGGCGGCACTGTCCCCAGCCAGTCATCACACAAGATATTGTGACATTTTAAACATACTTCTGAGTGTGGTCAATTTTAGACTAGATGGGACCCTATACCAAACTTCTGCCAAGATCCCGTTGTACAGCTTGGGGGAGGTTTGGGAGTCACTGTGGGTTTAGATGTACCATTAGGCATTGAGCCTTATTTTTTAAAGATAATTACTTGTTAACTATTAGGTTGCCACGGTGGTGCAGCGGTAGCATTGTTGCCTCACAGCAAGAGGTTCTCCCGTTCGATTTTCGGCTGGAGTGCAGGGAGTACCATCTGTGTGGACTCTGCATGTCCTCCCCGTGGTTGGGTGATGTTCGAAAGACATGCGTAAATGGGCGTGCCTTTGTTGAAAGTTGGATGTCGAGCTGGCACCTCGGCGTTCATGAAAATCTACTGCCAGTCATTAGCGGACCGGAGTTCCGCTGTGGCGACCCCTAACCGGGAAAATCCAAAAGACAAACAACAACAACTTGTTAACTATTACTTTTTAACTAACTCTTACTATACCAACTTTCTGTACAACCCTTTTAGTAGGGGTAGTTGAATTAAGCAGGAGGACTTTTGGGAAGTAGAGATAAGGAGACATGCTGTGACTTACATGTCTGACAGTAGCTATGTAGGTGTGGCTGCAGACAAAATTACTGATGCTGTTTTTCCACACATAGTTCACACACACATACTGAAAATGGCCATGGCAAACCAGGCCTGTCATAAAATGCACTCTGGTGCATGTGAGCACGCAAGTACCCACACACACCCACACATGCATGCGCACACTCGCATATATATATATATATATATATATATATATATATATATATATACACACACACACACACACACACACACACACACACACACACACACACACACACACACACACACACACACACACACACACACACACACACGCGCACTTTGCATGCTTGCAAATGGGAAAAATGGCAATTCAGTTACAGCATGTCTAGGTTGTGGCAGAAACCAGAGCACCTTAGTAAAACCCGAACAGAGATGAGGAGGACATAATGATGGAAGCACAGCTAATAACTCAACCACCAAACCATACACTGTGAGATGACAATGCTACTCACTGTACCACTGTGTTGATAATCGTCTGCTTTCACATGCAACCTGCCTAGACCATCCAGGACTGCCACATACTCTATACAATTCCAATGTCCGATTGTAATGGAATGTGAAAGAAGCTATGACTAACTTGTTATGTTTAGATACAGTACACCGCCATTTTCCCATATACATAAGACATAGCAACATTTTACACTGATTTTCACCAGTACAATACTTTATGTGGCACTTCTTCTCTCAAGTGAGATGAGAAACTGTTTAACTCTGGTGAAACAACTGGGTTAAATCACTTTTATGCACAGATGGCTCCATATCCATCAGTCATTTTTTGACTGTGCACATATGCCTTACTTGTGTTGTGATTTGAAAAAAAAAAGGCTGCTGAAGAACATTCCATCTTACTTCCCATGAATCCTTATTAGTCCTGCAAAGCCAGATAAATAATTGTTTAACTTAATTATGACAGTAAGGTCATTTTCATTCACCGATATCACCCATACACAGAAATTTTAGCTACTTTGGCTGTGCATAGCTCAGATGTCTAATTGCAGAAAAGTAATGCCCACAGTAATGTATTTAAAGTGTTTCAAACAAACACAGAAATGCATACTTCTGTCTTCTCCACAAATGGGTAATACTCCATAACCTCATAGCAGGATGGCCTGATACGATATATGTATAGTGTGATGATGCTCTGGGTATTCATTCGGAGTGTAGTGTCAGGAGTTGTTCACTTGGAATCCAACATCTGTGATGTTTTGCCCAAAATTAGGGACCTAGGCTTTAATGGTGTTACAGTTGTGCTTGTTAAAATAGTTCTTGGAATAAAGCTTCCAGCTTAAACATGGTGCTAAGGGTATACAGCATCATAAAAGATCAGAAGGTACCTATTCAGAAATAACTCATTACACTAGGAATTGCCCAAAGGATTAAACAAGCAATATGGACTGTAGCCCTGAAGCAGCATTGATTAGCCAGGGGAGGATTATTAACACACATCAATGGCAAATCTTTCCTACACCTAGAGCTATGGGATTAAATTTAAAGACATGTTGGGCAATTTAAACCTAAATCTTCATTGGTGTATCTACAATTAGCAACTCAGAAGTATTAAGTTCCAGAGCTTCAGCAGGTATTGCAAGTGGACTTATCTTTGATTACTTAACTTACAAACCGGAATGTTAACAGAGAATTAAGTTGCTGTTATGCCTTCAAGCAATATTAATTTATCCACCATTAATGATGGTTTACCATTTTCCTGGGTATAGTCAGACATTCCTTTCTGGGCAATAATGTATTATGGCAAAGCTTGATTCACTAAAGAAGTTTAACATTAACTACTGTGACTGAAATAGATTAGATGCAATATATTTTGGTAGAGCAAAAGGAAGAAATTTCATGATTGGATACTTCCCATACTAATTTAGAGGCAGAGTGTATGGAGTTATGTAACAAGTATGAATTAAGAAGAAAAAAAGAGCATGTTAAAATGCAATCTCCTTTATTAATGTTACAAGAAAAGGCTGTTAATCTGGAATTTAGAATAAGGAAGTTTAATCTCAGAATATCCAGGGTTCTAGAACATCAAGATCTAAATATTCCTTTGGACACAGTAAAATCCATTTTAGCTCATCTTAGGAAATGACTTCTAATGACTTCCTCTTTCCAAAATTGGACTTAAACAATAGGGATGGTCTATTTATGACTATGAAGTATGCAACAAAGTCTAGAAGATGTAGGATCTTTGCTTAGAAGTGTTTACATAGGTATTTTTATACCCCAAGTAAATTCCAAAACAGTTTTCCTCCGGTAGATAGCAAATACTGGAGGTGTGATGCCGAAGAAAGATGTAATTAGGAGCATATTTTTGGGAATGTAATGAGTTGGCAGATTTTAAAAATTCCCTGGGAACTGCTCTTATCAGAAATTCCATGTGAAGTACTCTTATCATAAATACTGGGTAAACAAATTGGTATAACTAAGGACATTTATTTTTATGAGATATGATATAGAATTGGAATTGCCTAGACATAGTAAGGCCTTGCTGAATCTTATTATGGTGGCTTCCAAAGAAAGCAATTACTAGAAGATAGAAATCTAAGTCTTAACCAACTGTACTAGAAGTAGTGAGTATAGCAACAGAGATAAAACTGGAAAATGGGATCTTTATATACCAACTTTGAGGTCGCACTACAATGGGGAAAAGTGAGATGGGGAAGGTGTTGGCCAGCTAGTTACTTTCCCTGGCTCACAGGTTCGACGAAGTGCTAGTTCAATGGATTGACATTTCACGATTAGGGTTCGATGATGTGCTGTTAAATGGTTAGTCCGTTCAACAATCAACTATAGACCCGGTCTACATCTGTCATTATCTTCTAATAAATCTATCTTCTTTACTGCCTCTCTCCCATCTTACTAAATTGTCTCCTCTGATCCCTGTATGAATGTATCAAATTGTTGTTCATCTAGTCGTACCACCATGACTACAATGCACTGCCTGCTCGCAAGTTATTTTATCAAATTTCTAAGCAATTGATAGCTATGATTTTCTAATATAAATATGAATGTAATGTTGTACCTCATTATTTTATGACCGCTAATATAAATTTTTCATAATTAATATTTCAATTAATGTAAGCCATATGTACTGAAGCAGTTTTCCAAGCCTGCACTGAAGAGTGGTTACATTTTGTGCCTAGTTGAACCATACAGATAAATACATGACGTGTATCCTGGTCAAAGGAAGAAGATGTATAATAGACATTTTCACATCATTTTACAAAGAAATTGAAGCACCCAGTAAAAGTTTCTGGTTGATGACTGATGATGGGGAGCTCCATTTTCTTATACATGGGCTTCCTTTAAGGCTTTCCTGCCATGTATTTTACTTCATCTTACAATTAAGGATGGAAGGACTAAACAGACACTTCCAAGATGCTGCACACTGAGTAACAACTTAATTTCAGCTCTCCAAGTGTGAAAACAGAAACTCAGAAAAGAGAAACAGTGAGCTTGCTTTTTGGGTAAATATCATTAACTAACTAGTAAGTGCTCTACCTGGATACCAGCAAAAAATAAATGCAGATAACTTGTAAGAAAATCAGTTACAAAAGGTGAGGAGAAAACACTGGGAAGAATCCTGCAGCTGTTGAGCAAAAAGCAGTTCAAGCTCCATCTTTGGTGCAAGACCAGAGTTTCAGTGATTTAGAGGAAAAAACAGGTCAAATGTGCCCCGAGCTGATTAAAATAAATGAAACATTGAAGGAGTATATGAACTCAAAAATAAAAGGCTAGAAAAAAATGTAAGAAGCTTTAAACAGATATTCAGATGAGGTGAAAAAAGTGCAAAAATCAGAGGTCGAAATGAAGAAGAGGCCAGCTGAGTGCATGACTGCTCAAGAAGACATGCTTCAAAAAATAAGAATTAGAGGACAGAGCGTGTAGGAAGAACATGACGTTTTCTGCTGTACCGAAGAAGCTGGAAGGAACAGACTGTATTAATTTTATGACAGCACAAATAAGCAACTAGATTGGTATTCCACAGTAGCAGTTGTTAATTAAAAGGGCACATTATGTGTACGCTTCAAACCCAGCCATGAGAAAGCAACCTAGACCTTTAATAGTAAAGATGCAGTCCTACCAGCAGAAAGAGTTGATTTTGACAAAACCGTGACAGATGGGCAAAGTACTAAAAATGGGAAATAGGAGAGTGTTTGTGGAAAATGATTACTCACTGTACATCATGCAGAAGAGGCATAAATTTATTCCAGTAATCCTGCAAGAAATTCAAGCTGCTGTATCTAGCTATTTTCTGAATATTCTTTCCTGGAAGGGCAAAATCATTTTTTGATGCAGAACATGCTAAGGAGAAAGTACAAAAGTTTGTCCAACAAAAAGTGAGGTATCAAATAGAAGGAGAGTCTGCTTCTTGCTCTTATAGGTTCATAGGTGTTTACTAGGCTAATGATAAGTTCTGCTACCCTTGTTTAGTGTAAGAATAGGCCTGGGAAATGAACTATTTACAGGTTACCTGTGACCATTAGAGACATAGGTGCCAAACCAGGGGTGAATTTCCGGTTTCCCATCCAGTTGTTCAAGCTGCCCTTGAATTGAGTTAGGACAACATAACATGCAGAGTTCCTCCCTATCCTTGCCTACATTCTTTACTCACTGGTTCGGAGCCAAGAATCGGCTTCGACTCGGCCAACTTATTTCTCTAGCACAAAGTCTCTAATTGGCTGGGCTAACCCGGTATCCCAAGATGCACCTCGCCCTAGCTCCAGATCTCGTTTGCCGCTCATAGAGTTAGGACGTGGTCTCGCTTGGCTGTAGCTAAGTACCCTTTTTCCTAAACTTTTCATAAGTCTTTAGCGGTCTATTTCTCATAAAAAGCTATTTTAATAGCTAGTTTCTTTGTGAGTGTACTATGTAAGCGAGTAGTGTTTTTTTTTTGTGGTATCCCTCTGTTTTGGCGGGCTAGGCCCATTTAAATTAGAGGACCTAGTCCTCTCCTGTGTTGTTTTCTGTGTAAACTTGTGTTTTGTTTGGTTGGTAGTTAGATTTCCTTGCTGCACCAAAGAAATGTTTAAGTTAGAGTTTCTTTGGTTGTTCGTAGTTTTTTTTTTTTTTCCTGCCTTCCTCTTGTCTCTGTCGTCAGTTGAGTGGGTGCTGTGAACTACTATGTCTAAGGAGCAGAAAGAGCATAAACTCTCTGGGTTTAAGAAATGCTCAAAATGTGGCTACAAGATGTCCATTACAGATGGGCATTCTATCTGCGTTTATTGTCTTGGTGCTGTTCACCTGCAAGAGTCCTGCAGTTTTTTCCACGCTTTCAGCCCGAGGGTACTGCAGGAAAGAAAAAATAAGCTGATTTTGAAGGGCCTGGTTAAGCTTTCTTTTGAGGAGTCCTTAGACTCTTCTTCTAGTACTAAGTCTAAGACTTCCAAGGCCAAGAAAAGATCTCCAGCTCCATCTGTCTCATCGGAGCCCCCGGAGAAGGTTTCAAAAGTGGATACTGCCTCCTCGGCTCCCCTGTCCTCTGGGCCGCAGGAGGTATCTGTTGTACTGGAGTCTACCTCGGCCCCGATATTATTGGAGCCTATTCGGAGCCGGTCACCCAGTGTTAAGCAGGAGTCTCCAGGAAGGAGATCCTGATCTCCTTCTATTTCCTCCAAATCCTCTAGGCTGTCTAATTTGGATGTGGATAGGGTGGTCCAGAGGCTCCTGCAGTCGCCGGTGTTAGCAAAATTGTTCTCGGCTCTGACCCAGTCCGCTCCGGAACCAGTCCCTATTCTTGTACCGATGATTCCTCCTCCGAGCACCCCTGTGTTGTCGGAGCCGGAGTGCTCCACACCGAGTGATCTCATGTCAGCTTCGATACCCCTTGTGGATTTATCGGAGCCGATGTCGGCTCCAACCATGTCTGTTCCGTCCTCTGGTTTTGGTACTCTGGTTTCCTCAGTTGGACCCGGGGGGGGGGGATACCTCGGGACTCTTGTCGGTTCCGAGCTTCCCTCTCGGTGCATCTGCTCGGGGAACCCTGACTCCGGTTGTTGTCTCTGAGATGGGTCGGTCCTCTGATTCGGGGGGACCTGCCTTCGAGGTCATGAGGAGTGCACTGGCCAGATCGTCAGTTACATCACCCGGATCGGTCACTCCTTCCCCCTACACCCCGGCTAGAGCCTCTGACGCCCGCCTATTCATGGATGGCGGAGCCCGAAGGTCTGAGGATACCCCCATGAGCGGCCCCCAACTTTCTGAGGGCCCCTCAGTGTCGGTGCCTGAGGAGCCCCCTAGAAAGAAGTTGTGCAAGAGGAAGCACATAGACTCCCAGGACGAGTATCTCGCTTCCGATACCGACCTCGAGGAGTCAGAGGGGTCCCCTAAGTCGTCCTCAGATGATGTCTCTTTCTCTGACATCCTGGAGATGTTGAGTCAGAGAGGCAACTGGCCGTCCAGACCCCCTCTGAGGAGGAGTCTGTATTCCTCAAGGCCTTCGGAGCTCAACCGTCCGCCTCCTGGGTGTCTCCGCCCTTCGATGAACTCCTGGATTTAATTTGTCGAAGGGTTTGGGAGACCCCTGATTCCGTGGAACCGTGCCCAGACATCCAAATAAGTTTCTTTCTGCTCCCCTGGGGAAAGAGTTCCTGACCAAAGGGGCTTCCGTAGATGCCTTGGTAGTGGCGGCAGCCACTCAGCAGGAAGTTGCAGAGGCTTCTTCTTCCAGCCATCCTCCTAACAAGGAGTCCAGGAGTATGGACCGGTACTAGAGGCGTACCCTGTCTTCAGCGACCTTTACTTTGCGGTCGCTGAATTATCTTTGTCATTTTACTCGGCTCCAGAGAGATCTCCTTAAGGAGCTAGGAGACACTCTGATGGGTAACATGCCTGAGGCGGTAGCGCAGACTGTTAACGCCCAGTTGTCTACCCTTGGTTCCATTGTCAATTCGTCCATGAGACTCGTATCCTATGCAGCCGAAGGGGTGAGTAGGGCAGCTAGCTCAGGTGTAGCTCTCAGAAGGCAAGCCTGGATGCGCCTGTTTCATTTTGCTGAGGCCTTTAAGTCTTCCTTCACTGACTCCCCCTTTGATGGGTCCTCACTCTTCGGGACCAAAGTGAAAGACACCTTCACCAGATGCGAACAAGAGGAGAAGACCCTATCTGCCATAGGGGCCCGTTTCACTCTTCCTTCTAGGCCTTACACCAAGGCTCAGAGAGGAGGGAAAATGTGGTTCAAGAAGTCACCAAAGTCTTTCCCTGCCGCTCAAGGTGAGTCCCCCTCCAGAGGCAGAGGAGGGGGAAATTATTCTGGAAGACGCCGTCCTAGAGGCAGAGGAGGCCCCTGCAACTCGGGAGACTGCGATTCCTTTTGCGGGTCTTCCTTTCAGCGTTCCTGAGGCGTTGCCTGACTGTGCTGTTCTGGAGCCAGTCGGGGGCCGAATTTCGTTGCATCCGGAAGCCTGGGAAAGCATCACCCAGGATTGTTGGGTGTTTTGAATAGTTACTGGAGGTTACACTATCCCCTTTTTATCAACACCCCCTCCAGTCAAAAGAATCCCGGACGTTCCACCCAGTCAATGGGATCAAGCAGCACTAGAAGTTTCAAAGCTGCTAGAAAAAGGAGTCATCCAACCAGTCCCCTCAGACCATATCACATCAGGAACTTACTCAAGACTCTTTTTGGTGCCGAAAAGAACAGGGGACCTGAGGCCCATTCTGGATCTCAGTCGATTGAATCACTACGTTCTGAAGTCTAAGTTCCGAATGGTCACTCTTTAGTCCATTTTTCCCTTGCTGGAAAAAGGAGTATGGATGTGCTCCATCGATCTCAAGGATGCCTACTACCACATCAAGATGGACAAGGCATCCAGGAGTCACTTACGCTTCCGGCTGGGAGCCAGTCACTTCCAGTTTCGTGCCCTGCCCTTTGGTCTCACCACAGCCCCCAGGGTGTTTACCAAGTGTTTGGCAGTGGTGATGGCTCACCTGAGACGTTGGGGATTCCAGGTGTTTCCATATCTGGATGACTGGCTTCTCACCGCCCCCACCAGGCATCTCCTCATTCAAGCTAGGGAGGCTACCATTACACTTTGTCAACAACTAGGAATTACCTTGAACTGGGCAAAGTCTGCCTTGCTGCCCTCACAGCGTGTTGTTTTTATAGGCGCAGAGCTAGACTCTATTCAAATGCGGGCCTTTCTGCCACAAGAGAGGATAAGAGTGCTGCAGTCTCAGATTCACGCATTGTTGCCCTTCAAGAGAGTTCAGGCCAGGTTAGTTCTTCAGCTCCTGGGATCCATGGCTGCCACTATCATGCTGGTGCCCCTAGCCAGGTTACACATGCAGATCCTACAGTGGCTCCTTTCAGCCCAATGGTCCTTTCAGAAACTTCCTCTTTCCCACTTGATACTTCTCAAGGAACAGTGCAAACAGGACCTCCGCTGGTGGCTATGTTCCACCAATCTGGACAAGGGGAGGAGCTTGATCCCTATGTCTCCAGTGGCCATGGTGACCACGGACGCCTCCCAGATGGGGTGGGGGGGCATTATCTTGGCAGGACGGTCCAAGGCACGTGGCAAGATCATGAGGTACACCTGCACATCAATGTTCTAGAGATGAGAGCGGTGTTACTAGCATTGCGGGCACTCCAAAGCTCTCTTCCTGTGGGAGTGATTGCAATTCACTCGGACAGCATGTCCATGGTGTGGTACCTGAACAAGCAGGGGGGAAACAAGTCCTATCCCCTCTGCAGAGAGGCCATGTGAGTGTGGCATTGGGCAGCATCTTCCCAATGGTTTTTAGTGGCAACGCACATTCCGGGAAAGACCAATTTGATAGCGAACAGGCTGAGCAGAGCTATTCTGATGCCTTACGAGTGGTCCCTGAACAACCGTGTGGCGGTTCAAATTTTCAACAGGTGGGGTCAGCCTTGCTGCGATCTCTTCGCCAGTCCTCTCAATGCCAAATGCAGCAAGTACTTCACACTCATCCCCCCCCCCCACAGGGGGAGTCCCCCAGGGACGCTCTAGTCCACGATTGTCCCTCCGGTCTGGTCTATGCTTTCCCTCCGTTTCCTCTGTTACCAAGAGTGATTCAGAAAGCCATATCCTTGGGAAGCAGGATGATTCTAATTGCTCCACACTGGCCTCGACAAGTATGGTTCCCTTTTCTTCAGCAGTGCGCAGTGGACGGTCCTTGGACCCTGGACCCAGTGCCAGACCTACTGATTCACATGTCAGGGCAGCTCCATCCCTCCCTGCGAACCCTCAGGTTGACAGCCTGGCTGCTCCACTTCCATCACTAGTTAGACGACATTCCTTTTCACCCAAGGTGGTACACATCTTGTCTTCGTCTCATAAGTCTTCCACCAGAAGGATTTATTCCAGCAAATGGAAGAGATTCTCCATTTGGGCTCAGGCCCAAGGTTTGGACCACTTCACAGCCCCAATTCCGTCGGTCTTAGATTTTTTAGCCATGCTTTTCCGATAGGGCTCCGCGCCTGCTACCATTAAGATGCAGCTGGCTGCAATTTCCAATTTTCATACATCTTACGAGCCTTCTCTTATGGGCCATAAACTTTGTAAGGCCTTCTTGAAAGGCACCTGGTTACTTCGCCCTCCTGTTTCAGAACCTGTCATGCCATGGGATCTAAACCTTGTGTTACAAGCCATCACTTCACTGCCCTTTGAACTGGCTGCCACCTGTGAATTAAAATTTCTGTCTTGGAAGACGGCTTTCCTAATAGCCATTACATCGGCCAGAAGAGTATGAGATATTCAAGCTTTGTCCATTAAACCTCAGTATTTGACCTTTCATAAGGACAGAGTTTCCCTGAGACTTAACCCGTCCTTCCTTCCGAAGGTGTCATCCACCGTTAATCTTCATCAGTCTGTTGAGTTACCAGTGTTCTTTCCATACCTTTCCAATAAAGTAGAGTTTAGATTTCACCAGTTGGATGTGCACAGACAACTAAGATTCTACTTACACAGGACTAAGCATATTAGGAAGTCTGATCAACTGTTTGTGTCCTTCTCAGAAAACAGAACAGGTTGTCCTATTTCCAAGAGCACAATTTCTAAATGGATCAAAGATTGTATTTCCTTTATCTGTTCGTCTGCAGGCAGAAATTTACCTTTTCCCGTCAAAGCTCACTCTACCAGGGCAGTGTCTACATCAATAGCTTACCATGCCAGGCTTTCATTGGATGATATTTGTGCTGTGGCCACCTGGGCCTCTCTGCACACCTTTATTACTCATTGCAAGCTGGACGTGGCTTCTAGGGGCCAGGCTTCCTTTGGTTCCACGGTTCTCAAGAGTATTTTCCTATGAGCCGCCCAGGATAGAGGTGCTGGGGACGCTGTCCCGTGAGTAAAGAATATAGGCGAGATAGGACCACATAACATCAGGTAGTTATGTACTCACCATAACGATCGATGTATGTGGTCCATCTCGCCTCACATTCTTACGCACCCTCCCACCTGCCCCCTTCCTGTAGGATTTGGAGGAAAATTGGCTCTGAGAACCCTTCAATGTCAGTTGTTTTTTTTCTTTCCTTTCTGGCTGGAGCTCCTTCCAGTGGCGGCTGTGTGTGGGGTGTGATTGGCATGGCTGCAAACTAAATCTGGGGCTAGGGTGAGGTGCATCTTGGGATACTGGGTTAGCCCAGCCAATTAGAGACTTCGTGCTAGAGAAATAAGTTGGCCGAGATGGAGCCGATTCTTGGCTCCGAACCTGAGTAAAGAATGTGAGGCGAGATGGACCACATACATCGATCGTTATGGTGAGTACATAACCATCTGTTCACATGGATGGGGAGCGTGTTCTATAGATGGGGTATTCTCTGGGATACATACCTATGTCTCCAGCAGGTCCTATTTGTATCACAGGCAAGGTTTAAGTCTTTAGAATGGGTAATTCTGGTGCCGTTTGTTTTGTGGATCTGCAGGAGGTCCATCAGAGTGGGGTCTGACAAAACCCTGTATGCCAGTCATAAATCTCCCCCTCAAAATCCTGTAGGAGACTGAATATAGGGATAGGGCCTTGAGGTGGTCTGCATAGGACATATTACTTATGCCCTGTATTCTTTTAGCGAATAACCTCTGTGGACATTCCAGTTGTTGGATATGCCTGGTTAGGTACATACCAAAGGGTAATAAAGCCCATACGGAGACTGTGCCAGTAAAACCTTTTCCAGTGTTTCAAAGGAAAATGCTTGAGAGAAAAAGCAGAAGAGTTTGCTAGAACCAGGAGCATGTTGGAAATGCAGCAGAAACTGGATTTGGGAGATAGAGATCAGCAGGAAGAAAACTAGCAACTCTGACATTGACAAATAAATGTGGGATTACAAAGCATTATTTACATTTGTGGAGTGTGATGGAACAAGAAAACCTGGAAATACTGGACTTTTTTTTGACTAAGTTAAACTTTTATAGTGGACTCCAAAGCATATGCCCTATTTTGTCATTCATGTTTGGAAGAACATTGGGGAGGGGAGAGGAAGGAAAGAGGTAACTGTAAGTAAAACAATTTTTTGTTCTTAACAGTAGTTTTTTATCACACGACATAAACTGCATACTATAAATAGATTTCTCAGTTATTTTTGTGTAATAGGGATACTAAAGTAAACAGGTGCCCCTGTTTTTTTCCTTCTTTCTTTCACCATGTTCAGTATTAAGAAATGTATGCACGGCAGTGTAAAAAGGGAAGAAATTTCTGGACATAATCATGATAGAAGAAAAATTGATATGCTTTTTCATATTTTTCCATAGGGAATGACTGGATTAAGGCTCTTGGCTTGATCTAATAAGTTTTAAGGGGAAGCAAATAATGTTTCATTATATTCAGTGTTCTTTTATTTTTTCTTCTAGCAAACAAGTGAGTGCTTATAGTAGAGACAAACATGTATCTGGGTCTCATATTTCTATGGAGACAATCTGATAAGTGGATAGTAAAAACGGAATGCTTCTTTCTATCAATGGCTAAGAGAGAGTGTTTTCTGAAAGCATTCAGGTATTTTTGCAATCTGGGAGAGGAATAAAGGCAAGACAAAAACAGACTGCACTTAGTGGAAGTAGAAGCACTAGGCAGTACCATGCGTTTTAGTGGGGATAACCTTCATTATAAGTTAATTCAAGTATGTGGGTGTGGATGTCAATCTGGGACATTTGTTTCTGTTAGGAGGGTTAAACTTCATTATTGGAAGAAATACATAGTTTTGTGTGTCAGTATTAAGTTAATAGGTTTTAGGGGTCCTCTGGGAGTGTGATTTTGTGTTTGAAGGTTTTCATTAAAACAAAAGGTTTTGTAAAATGTGACATGGGTTTAATGGATATGGCAAAGAAACAACTATATAAAAGGTCAACCTGCCAAACATTAGTGTACGCATGGATTACAAAAGCTGACACTAGACATTTAAAAAAAAACTGTTACAAATAACAGGTGGGAATAATAACTTCTTAACATGATGACAACACTTTCCATATTATCTTTAAATGTGAATGGTCTCACAGATGTATACAAGAAAGGAAATGGTGCTAAACTGTATTAAACAATTCAGAGTGCAGATAGTTATGCTACAGGAGATACATTTGGAAAGCATGTGAATTTGACAAAGAAAAGATTTGAAGATGGTTATTCAGTGGAATGTCTGGGACAGAGGAAAAGAGGATTACTTATATTAATTGTATGAAGCACTCCAATAGTGATAGAACAGGAAAAAAAGGTAATGGTAGATTTGTAGTACTACATGGCTATTGGCAAGGGAGGCAGATTACATTGACATGCATTTATATTCCACCTAAAACTGCTATAATGGAGCTTAAGAAAATTCTTGGAGAAATAATCCGCTTTCAGCAGAAAATATTATTTATGGGGGGGGGGGGCTGGAATTTGGTTTACAACAGTGAGGATACATCTGGGGGAGGGAGGCCCAGAGGTGAAAATATAACAAAAGAGGGTAGAGTTTTGAAGAAATTTATGAAAATATTTGTTTTGGAATATGTGAATTCAGTAGTAGGAATTTGGAGCAAATTTACATATTATTCCCCAAGATACAAAAACTGGGCTGGGCTAGACAGAAATTGTATTTCACAGGAGCATGTGCATTTAATTGAAAGTATTGATACTCATCCAGTAACTGTTTCAGTCATGAGCCAATTAAAATAAAAATGAGACACTGGTCCATCCCCACCTCTCTGTTAAGAAGAGAGGAATTTAACAAATGGGTAGTGGAAATTATTCAGGAGTTATTATGGAAGATAGAAATTCTGCTGAAAACAGATAAGGGAGTAGGATAAAATTAAAGTGGAGTTTAAAAATAATATGGAAATGAGAGAGAGAGAGAGATGGGAAACAACAAGAATTGTTTAGAAAAACTAACAAGGGTTAAAGTATTCCAGAATAGGGGGATTCTCACAGAACAAGAAGAAAAGTGCAGTGTGCTGAACAGAAAATAATGCATTACCTCAACGATATACATTAATCTAAAAATACAGCTGTTAAGCTACTGGTTTTTGATAACTCCAAAGCACAAAAACTTCCTAGAACAACGCCTCAATAATAGAAATTAGAAAGGGTTTTCACCAAGCTTAAGGGAGCCTAGGAACAAGGAAGATAACCAGAGATCTTGCAGAGGTACTAGAAATGTTTTGGAAATTTTATGAAAATCTGTATAAAGCAGAGAAAAATGGAAATCAAGAAAAAGTCCAAATGGAAATGCATGTGGAAGAATTAAATATACCAAGATTAGAAGCAGATGAGGCTCAATTACTAACAGTTATGATAGGAGGAGATGGTGATGTATAAACAGTCTACAGGAAAGTCCCCAGGAATAGTTGGTATTCCTGTAGAACTTTGGAAGCTTGGAGGGAAGAAACTGATATAGATCTGGAAGGTTTTGTTTAACAGTAGTTTAATAGAAGAAGCACCAACATCCTGGAAGAAAGCAGTGGTAGCTGTAATATGTAAAGATAGTAAAGACCCATCACGGCCAGCCTTATATAGACCCATTTCATTTCTAAACCATGATTATAAAGTGTTTGTCTATAATGGCTAAAAGAATGACAAAGGTGATGCAAAAATTGATAGATAATGGATCATTGTGGTTTTGTGGAGGAGAGGCAAACGTTTGACAATATTAATAGAACATTGATGATACAGAGGGAAGCGGAATATGAGAAGATACCACTGTTGTTGGTGAGTCTTGATGCAGAGGAAGTAATTGACAGAGTAATCTGGGGTTTTATGAGTAAGCCATTGGAAGCATTTACATTCCCTGATAAAATTATAAGATTGATTAGGCGGATGTATGAGGGCTCAAACACAAAAATTAAAGTGGGTGGGTTCCTCTCTCATAAGTTCTGTTTGTGTACAGGTACCAGATAGATGTGTCCTCTTTCCCCTTTATTTGTGTTATATTTAGAACCATTGGCAAAGAAAATAAGGGACTCAGAAATACAAGGATAATAATTGGTATGGTAGTCAAGAAAAGTTGGCTTTGTTTGCAGATGATATTATTTTATACCTGATAAAACCAGCCAGTGTTGTGGAATATTTTGAGACCGTTTCAAGTCTTTTTCGGGATACAAAATGAATGAAGCCAAAACAAAGACAATCTCTGTAAACTATGTACCCACATGTGAATTGGTTCAGCAATATCCACATTTATGGGGACATGATAAAATGAATTGGGAGTATGGATTGAAAGGATTATGTTGTGGCAGCTAAGGATATGTGGGAAGATACCAAACAAAAGATAACAAAAAAATGAGTATTTGGAAGCTCTGTTTTACGGCTATAGATAAGATAGAAGCAATGAAAATGTTTTCAGTCCTTTAGTTTTATACACACGTCAGGCATATTTTATCAACCAGAGGAGAAGTTGTCAATAGTAGTTAATAAGTGTTGACTGATTTTATTTGGGGAAAGGGAGCAAGAGTCAAGTTAGATAAGCTGATCCTTCTAATAGAAGATTGTTTGGGATTACCTGATTTGATTGAGTATTTCAGAGCTACACAGTTAAGACTCATATACATAACATAAGCAGAAAGCCATAATTCAAAGTAGAAAGAGATGATGAAATAGGGAACTCAAGAAACAATGAGATACTGGGATTTTGGATGCAGATCCTTAAGGAGAATAACTGTAACCATACAGAATACTATATTCATAAAGTAGCAGAAAGTATTCTAAAGAACTAAGTCAGCACAGGGATGGAGAGAGGAGATTCTGTTAATAGGGATGACTGTAATTAGGGCCACAAACAGTAAGTGGGAGCTGGAATTATTGGAGAAAACTGGCAAAGGAACCAAGTTACTGGGAGCAAATACTTAGGCAGGGAAAGGTAATAGAAAGGGAAGAGGCCAAAAAGGTATTTGAAATGCAGGCTAGACATTGCCTTTCATGTCAAGGATTGATATTAGAGTATAGGCAAAGAGAAGCAAATAGGGATATCCTAAGCAAAAGACAAGCACTGGTAGAGGTTTTAGTAGAATTCAGAACAGAAGCTGCAGTTAAAAAGGGATAATTAGTGGATCATATGAAATAATTGCATGATAACTATAAGAGTCAATCAGAGGAGGTTAGAAAGGATTGGAAAGTGAGATTGAATAAGGAATTCACGAAGAAACAGTGGGGGATATACATATGACTCCCAGAGATGCAACAAAATGTAGAAGATTTAGGATCTTGCTTGAAGGTCTTTGCGTATATATTTTTATACTCCAAGTAGACTCCAAAGAATTTTTCCTCTGGTTGATTGCAAATGTTGGAGGTGTGATGGGGAAGAAAGGGGTATTTTTTTAGGAGTGTAATGTGTTGGCATATTTTAAAAATTCCTTGCAGCCTACTCTGTTATCAGAAGTACTGGGTGAGTACATTGGTATGACTAAGGAAATGTTTTTTTTTTGAGCTGTGATACAGAATCAGAATTGCATAGACACACACAGTAAGGCCTTGCTGAATCTAATTATGATGGCTGCCAAAAAAGTAATTACTGGAAAATGGAAATCCAAGTATAAACCAACTGTACGAGTGAATATAGTAACAGAGATAATAAGACTGGAAATGGGATGCTTAGAAAAGGGTAGGAGCAGATTACATAGAAAAAATTGGAATTAGGGGAACAATACATGCAGAAAAATGTTTTGGAGGAGGAATGTGATTTTAAAGAAGGCAGAATTTGACTGACATCGACTGAATATATTATAAGTGATATATAATGCTTGCAACTAAAAATGTCAGTATTTATTTTCATTTATATAAATGTATGATTGTCTGTCATAATTGATAAACAAGAAACATCTTTATTAAATTAAAAAATGTATATAACATACCTCTTCACGGCATCATCCCAAAAAAGCAGCCAGTATTTGTAAATAATGGTGCTGTCTGCATACTCCTCTAAAGTCAGACTAGGACAAAACTGGAAAAACAATGAGTGGAACATAACATATTTCAAGCTGTTGGTGTCAAACATGTATAAACAGCATAGCACCTTACCCTCCCCCAAAAAATAGCCACCTGTATATGCTTCTGATGGTGAGGAAAATTAAAAAAAAAAAAGTAATAATCACAGTAATATTTCCGACTTGTTACTCCTTGACATTACACTGCTCCTGCACAAACTAAATTGACCGTGTGCACACCTCTGAAGTTTGTGAGGAAAATTAAAGAAATAATGACCATACTATCCTCAGTCCACCCCAAGATATAGTGACCTTTGCACACATCTGAGGTTTAGGAGTTAAAATAAAGAAATGATGTCTTTGTCCCCAGACCCCTGCACAAGCTACAGAGACTTTCTGTGCACACGTCTGAGGATGACCCATTTTAGACTAGATGGGGTTCAGGGTAGAGACCAATACTAAGCCTATGTCAAAATCTACTTGTACAGCCTGAGGTGTGGAATCCACTATGCCCCCAGAAACGGAGTCGCTGGCTGTTTAGGGATGCATTTTATGCCTTATTTATGAAATTTAATAACTTGCTAATTGTTCATTTTTTTACTGCTGCCCAGAAGAATTATGTATGTGCCCAACAATATTGTTTGTGTCCATAGATTAAAAAAAAAAGTGATATTTTCATATGCACACAATCCAGATTCCTTACATAACCCTGTAGTGTGACCATCCATCCAGGCAGACACACACACACACATTCATACCACTTCATTCGTACCCCCAACAGCAAGTATTACCACAAGAATTAGAGTGACCAATCTTTATATATATATATATATATATATATATAAAATTCAGTATTTCGAAACCACAAAGCCGAAAACTCAACCACAACTCACAAATTAGAAAACACACAACTACGAAATTCAAAATCCCGTAATTACGCTACACATACAGCACACACACAAATGTACACACAACTCCCCCCCACAATCAAACAAACTCATCTAAACTACATATAAGCAGGGGGGCAAGCCCCCATGCACCCCACCCCCCACTTATATATTCTAACTCTGAGATCACACAAATAGAAACACAAACGAAACTCGCACACACACATCTTACAGTCACAACACACACTTACACACACTAAATCCCTAACCAACATACTTACACACACAAACTTACCAAAATTAAACCTAAACATCCACATACCATACCAATGGAAGCAGAAATTCAAAATATCCATGTTTCGGTATTTTGAATTTCGCGCTTCTGCCAGTTTCAGAAATGAGTCTGCGACTTTGTAAGTTCGAAATACTGACATTCAAGGTTTCAGTATTTCGAATTTACAAAGTGGACCGATATATATATATATATATATATATATATCTATATATACACACACACACACACACACACACACACACACACACACACACACACACACACACTGGTTACGTTTTTCTCTTACAGTAAAATTTTACTCAGACTGCCCCATTACCATGCATCTCTGCTTACAAGACCTTCCTCCATGCTGAGGCCACCACAAGTCTGTGAATCGTAAAGTTTTAAAGTGATTGGGAAAACTGCCAAGCTAAGCTTTCTCTAGTATGCTAAGCCTTTCGGAGTCTCAGTGATAGTGACTGCAATCCTCAGTGATTTGTGAGAAGATCACTAATAATACGAGGAACAGACCAAATATTAGTTACAAAATCAGAGAAAGCTGAGAACTATACTTAACAGTGATCGAACAACAGAATAGGTAAATCACTTGTATTCATAGATGGCCTCTGTACCCATTAGTTACAGCCACTTTTCTAATCCCACAGATGTCTGTGTAGAAAAAAAGAACAAATAATAATAATAAAGTATTCCATCTTACTTTAACACAAATGCACACTAGTTTTGCAAAGCCAGAGTAGAGTGTATTTGAACTGAGCAAATAACAAGTGATTAGTCACTTGCAACAGGCACCCCACCAGGCAGTTATAGCCACTTCTGTGTGCATTTCAGATGTCTGCTTATGATGAAAAAAGTATTACCATATGTTGTAGTTCAGCTTCTACACAAATAACAGCTACACATTAAAATATTCCAAGTTACTTCACACAAATCAGATTAATACTGCAAGCACTGTACCACAAGCAAAGATCAGCAGTTAGTCATATTTCTTGGAACTCATATTCTAAGTTCCCAGTAAATATGCATTTTTCTGGATTTCACTCAATCAGTAATGCTAGAAGTGTGAGCTTCATGCTTCTTATTGTTCAAATAATGCATGTTGACGCAAAACCCAGTGAGCGTTTAACTTTCTAAGTGAATTAATGTAATATCTAAAAATGGGCCTAAACCCCTTCCCAATTATTGTGGACTTTTCCCTGTTTTTTGAGTAAAGAGATTAGCAGACACTTCAAGACTAGTGGTCTGCAAGTATACTTACTCTCTTGTTTCTGCTTTCAGTCAGTGTCATAAGGAAGAAAGGTAAATCAAGTGCAAGTCCTGGAGCTTCCGTTTACTCTGTTGGTGTGTAACATTGATAGAGGACCTCATGTGTCTCGCTTCTTGCTGCTAAAATTAACTCTACTGATGCTGCAGCTGCAAGCAAATAACACAGTGGCTGATGCTAAGTAAATCTGTAAGTAAGACGGTAATTTAAAGAGGCCACCCTGTTTTCACTACAGAAGTCAGGATTTTATGACAAAAAGTGGAAATTTTTGAGGATGCTTTATCCTTGCCCTAGGGTGCTGCATAACATGTATTTATTTTCTTAAAGTAAAGAAACGCCATGGAAAATAAGTATAGTGGGAAAAGCAACCCCAGCTGCATAGTGCCTTAGGTAGCTGTGTAGCTGGTCTGTGTGTAAGGTTGGCTGTGTTCACCAAAACACTTTTAGTTGATGAGCTACATTAAAAGTGCACTACTATGAGTTCATCTTATTTTCGACTGTTCAGTGACTCTTAAATTGTGCTATTCCATGTTAGCTGTATTTCTCTCTTGACAGAAACACCATCTGACCCTTAACTTTCACTAACTTCAGATCAGAGTACATTTTGTGGCAGTTTTTTTTTTTTTTCTAGTTACTGTTGTACACAATGAACATTTGTCACCGTTGCAGCTGGTGATTTGCATTGTGTTTATTCAAGGTAGACTTTAGAGACAAGACTTTACAGTCAAATACAGTAAATTACAGCAGCATTGTGCTACAGGATACATGCCAGTTGCTTGACAGCACTATTATTGAGTGCTGAATTATCAAATAATGAACAGAACAACTTTCGCTGAACCTCAGAGATAAGTTTTTTTTTTTTTTTTTTTTTTTTTTTTTTTGCAGTGGCAAGCCCTCCCATACCCCTTCACACCCCAAAACTTAAATCAGTAGTGTAGCTAGGGTGAGAGTGACAACTGACCCCGGGCATGGTCAGCCAAATCCAATTACTCTTTAATACAATACCAGCTTTTGAAACCAGTATTGCATTTGCAGTCAAACCTGAATTCTGTAGCGCTTCATGTGTGATCTGAACTGCAGCAACTACAGTTTAAAAGTTGTAGGAATTTGTGCAGGCAGGTTGCAAACTGTAACAACTGTTTGTTACAGTTTAAAAAGAAGAAATAGTTTGTTTTTATAAACTAAAACAGGAGTACTGAAGTGCTCCATGCAGGTGGGGTATAAACTATAGCAACTGTTTACTACATTTTTAGTAAACAGTTTGCTATAGTTTAAGAAGAATAAGTCATTATTTTGTAATAAAATAAAGGAGGATTGGCGAAAGGGCACAGAAGTGTGACCTGAAAGTCTGGGGCAGGGAAGGAGGGTGTATGTGTGAGTGTACGAGTGTGATGCAGTGATCCCCTGGTCAGTGTGCCAGTAGAAAGAATGTCTGTTTTTTTCCTCTAGAGTGGAAGAGTGTTGGGAGGGGGGTTGTATATCCAACTGTAATAAGTCGATCCCTTACATGTTCATATGTGTTTTACTAAAGGGCCTTTTTGAGCCTAGCCATGCATCTCAAGTCTCTGACAAATTCTGGTGCACTTGATAAGTGTAAGCAGGGGCTTAGGAGGTGAAACATTTACAAGCAGGGGCCTAGGAGATGAACCATTTGCAGGCTGCCTATGTCCATTAGAAACATAGGTGCCAAACCAACTATCCAGTTGTCCAAGGTACACTTGAATTGGATTAGGGAGGAACTCTGCTTCACATAGATGTTCCAGAGAAGGGATAGTCTCTGGGGTACATACCTGTCTCTCCAGCAGGTCCTATTTATATCACACACATAATACAGTAAAGTGCTTTTTCGTGGGTTGCAGGTTCGTAGTACTGGTCCAGGGTCCTGGTTGAACCAGCTATGCATCTGACTTAAATATACTTACTCCTAGGTAGCACAACAGTGAAGAAAAAAGACGACTCTACTGTTGGCAAAATTTTGTTTCGCTCACTTGTCTCCGATCGTTCAGAACTCTATAATACTGGTGTCGATCAAATGCTACTAATACATTGCCTAGTACATAGCATGCTTTCTTTTTATCATTTAGAAGTTGCTATTTAAATATAGTAGCTATGAATCTATTTTTTTTTTTGAAAACTGTATTTAAGGTTTGATTAAATTTAATTTGAGATTGAGTTTAATGAAATTTTGTTTGAGGTCTTCAGCAGTACTTTGTATTTTAATACAGTGCTGTCTAGAATCCTTTTTAAGGCAAATGGCTTTGTGCAAAAATAGAGAAAGTGCAGCTGCAGTGCCCAGCAACTGCAGTGGTTTATGCAGTGTGCAGTTAAGATTGAATCGGTCATGTTGGCTGAATAGTTGTATTTACCTCATGCGTTTTCTTTCATAGGTGAAAACTTGCTGTGTGAAGCAAACTCTGTGCTGAAATACATACAAGATGATATATCTCAACAGGGTGTTTTTGGGAAACTCCTATGTACAGATTTTAAGATTACTTTTCTTAGTGAAGAAACCACACCTGCTGATGCGGTAAGAAAGTTAATGGTATTGTCTTATGATTTTTTTTTTATTTAAAAATGGTTATTAGTTGAGCAGCATTTCAAAGACTTGCTGCTATTCAGATAAACAGAAAGAACAAGAAGACATCAAACTGAGCATGTAATGCAAGCAAATGGGAAAGCAAAAGTTAAAACTTTTTTTTTCCACAAAGTGCATCTGCTGTTTTACGTATCTACAATTCTAGGAGGTTGCTACCAGATTTTTCGTATTTGAATTGTTTCCACTAATGAACACTAGCTGAGTTGTGCAGTTTCAGGTCATGTTCTTAGATTAGTCTGTTCTCTGTGTGTACCATTCTGTCTATAATTTCATGCTAAGTATTGCCTTACCTTCTGTATTAAAGTTCCCATCATGCTGCATAAGTTTTCCGGTCCCTGTAGGCAAACATGCCCTTATCCAGACAAGGGGTCAAGGCCAGTTTTGTTAATTAAGTGTTTTGACAAAAGTAGGATATGCAAAATACATTATAGAATAAGAAAATGCAAATTGTACAAAATATGTGGTCACCGGGTGTCCAATCAGCTTGTATGCTTTTGACCACTAATCAGTACCCCCATTGTAAAATAAACATACAAATAGAGACATGTCCAGGTGTACAAAGGACAGACTGATTGCACTTTTGGTAACCTCAGTAGAACTATGAAGGATGTTCCTTATACTTCTCATATTTTTCCACTGTTCCAATGTAAAGCTTCTGATTTTTTTAAATCACTGAATGCTACAGTCATTAATGCCAGCCAACTTTAGTACTTCCTAGACTTTAGAAAATGCACATAGGAACAAAACGTCCTGTAATATTAACTTCTAAAGTGATTCAGACTATATACATACTTCTTTCAACTTTTCCCAGTTAGGGGTCGCCACAGCGGAACTCCGGTCCACTAATGATTGGCAGTAGATTTTTACGTGCTGGCTTGCCGGGCCTAATGCACAACCTTCAACGAAGGAACACCCATTCATGCATGTCGACACACAGAAGACGCTCTAACTGAGAATTGAACGTGCAACGTCTAACTGTGAGGATCAAAAACTGTCCTAGTGTGGCCATTTCTTCCCATAACTAACATAACATTTAAAAGTGTGCGTGCTGATTAGCCAGTACAGTCAGCAAGCTCAGCACAAAATCAATTTTCCCACAGAAAATGAAATTAAAACACATTCTCTGCATAGCATAGCTAAGCAATTTTACAAGTGTTTGTATGTGTGTCTGGAAGGGGGTGTGAGGTGGGTGTGGATAACTTACACCTGAACAGTCAAGGAAGTGAATCTGACTTCAATTGTCAAAGAATGAAAATGAGAAAGAATCATGGGGCTTGCTTAGGTAGGTCCATTACAGACAGGGAAAAGGCAAAAATAGACATAGTCACTTTAACAGGCTGGTTGGAATCTGTAGGTCAAACAGAAGTACTAAATGAGCACTTCACCTTGGTTTTCAAAGTGAAGAAACTAGAAGACATACAGAACTTGGAGTGAAGCGCATAACTAGAGAATCTGAAGGTAGTTGTACAAGGTCTGACATGAAACAAGGTTTAATAACATACATCAGTCATGTAATAAAGCAAGTAGGAGGTGATCTGATGCAAACATTTATGAAACAGGAAAAAGTAAGACTTTTTGCAGTATGCTGTGTAAGCGCTTAGAAAAACAAGGGTGGCACATATATGCAGTAAATCTAAAATGTAAACAAAGAACGTCACAAAAAGAGTAGGTAGTAAGGTACAAATTATGGTTAAGTGTGAAGAATACAGGAAGAAAAAGGCGAGAGTCAGAAAAGGAAACCAGTTTCTGTTATGAAAGTAAATTGAACATTTCTATCATCTTGCATATAACTGCTTCTTAATGCTAAGCAGAACAAATGTGGCTTAATATTCTATACCTGATGTAGAAATAATGGTGGACAAAATATCCCGATAATGTTTTTGTAAGAAGAAGCTACGATATCATTTAGGGAGATTTGTAGAAGTACAGTAGAAGTAAAATCCCTTAAGACTGCCTGATGTATTTTATCCTTACCTTAAGAAGTGCCTCTTTAAAATATTCATTACCAAATCAAGAATAATATGTATTTGTCTCTCGAAGTATTGCTTCAATTGCAATGCTAACCTGTTTCTAAAATAGCTTCAACTATTGTGTGTTTTTCTTTCAAAGTATTCCTTCAAATCTGAGATTAACCTATTTCTAAAACTGTTTGAGATTCTAAATTTACAGTGAAGTTGATGCAGAGTTTGGCTTCTGTGACATCAGTGAGTGACATGTGATACTGTTTACATCAAACCTTTTGCAAAAATGGAACTAAACTTCTATGTCACCATACCTCTCAACCATACTGAATTACTCCATTTTTACCAAATTTTGGGGTCCAAATGAAGGGGTGCCACGATTCCCAAATGGTACCCCTTCATTTCCGATTTTTTTTTTTCTGTTGGTTTTCTTACTTTTTCAAATATTGCGCTGTCGGAGCTGACATCATCACGTGCGTGATGATGTCAGCTCTGTCAGGGCTGTCATCCAGTTGGAATTGAGCTTCTGCAGCTCACGTCATCATTTCCAGCTCATTTGGATTACTTGCTCTTTTGGATATGCGAGCAGGAAACAATTTTGTTGGGGAAGCAGTTTATTTAAATGCTCGTTGTGGATTAAGGGCCAGAATTATCGTTGGGGAAGCAGCAGCTGCATCGTCATATTTATTATGAGCATTTGGATTTCTAGCTGCATTGTTGTAGTTATTATGAGCATCAGCATTTGGATTTCTGTGGGTTGAATGTTGGGGAAGCAGCTCAGGCAGGGAGCAGCACTCGAGGAATCAAGCAAGGAGTAAGTGCACTTATCAAGGGAAGAGGTGTGTGTGTGTGTGTGTGTGTGTGTGTGTGTGTGTGTGTGTGTGAGAAAATGCCCCCCATGAATACCTCTCAACCTGGAAACATCAAAAATCTGGACAAGGCCTGTGAAAAATAGGTACAGATCTGTACGTTGATTAACATATAATTTGCATACATAATTATATAACCCCCACCCACTTCAAGTGGAATTGTGGGATACCAACTTTCAAACGCAAACTGAAGAATAGCCCACCAAAATATGGCACTGCACCAGAGTCCCCTGCAGCCATTCCGATGTCCCATTACTTGGAGATTTCTCCCCATTTACCATAAACACTAATGTGTGCATACTACTATACTTCTACAATGATTATTTGGATTTTATTTTTACATTTTGCAGCACAACAATGCACAAAACACTGTCAGACATCTGCTAAACAAAGCAATACTGTCTCACAATGAAAATAGACTTGGCATTAAAACTTCTCTGCCCTTGAAACTCGCATTCATTGAAATAATATTGAAACCCACACACCACATCCAAAGAAAATGCATCTGGCCAGTGGTGGATAAAAATTACCTTTGGGCTGGTTTCAAATCATTGGCCCCTTGCAGACAAAACAAGAAACATACATGTGTTATTTTCTTTGATACACCTTCCTGACTTTATTCTGTTATATTCCTTGTATAATACAGCACACTTTGTAGACAGAGCACATTTTAAATTTATTGTTTGAACATTTTTCCAGTAGGCTGTACTGTAGGCAATGAAACAAAATGCATGAACCAATAATGACAAAACTGCCCAATTCAGAACATTTCCATCATAAAAATCTACTTCCACACCCACACTTTAAATAGAATGACAGTAGTGTAAGCCATAGGCATCTTGCACAGCTTCTCGCACTTATTTTCAACTTCAGTTTTTTTGGGGGGGAGGGGAAAAAGGTCAAATAACAGGGGCACATTTTAAACATTGCTTGTATAATTTGGTAAAGTTGCTAGAATAAAATGTGTTACCACCATGCATGTCACTGGCAAGTCTTGAACCCAGGACCCTATGCAGTAGAGCAACATACCACTATGCCACATCAGCAGTTTCCTGAAAAGAAGGAAGACTGAAACTTAATGGCTATCAGTCTGAATTCACTACATGATAGCCATTTTTTAGGGGAGTGCTGATTTGGCATAATGGTATGTTGCTCTGACTGTAGTGCATAGGGCACTGGGTTCAAGACTTGCCAGTGACATGCATGGTGGTAACACATTTTATTCTAGCAACTTTCTAAATTTATACAAGCAATGTTTAAAATGTGTCCCTGTTTTTGACCTTTTGCCCCCTCCCAAAAAAAAAGAAACCTGAAGTGGAAAATAAATGTGAGAAGCTGTGCAAGATGCCTATGGCTTACACTGCTGTCATTCTATTTATAGTGTGGGTGTGGAAGTAGACTTTTATGATGGAAATGTTCGGAATTGGGCAGTTTTGTCATTATTGGTTCATGCCTTTTGTTTCATTGCATACAGTACAGTACAGCCTACTGGAAAAATGTTCAAACAATAAATTTAAAATGCGCTCTGTCTAACAAGTGTGTTGTATTATACAAGGAATATAACTTAATAAAGTCAGGAAGGTGTATCAAAGCAAAGAACACATGTATGTTTCTTGTTTGTGTGCAAGGGGCTAATGATTTGAAACCAGCCCAAAGGTCATCTTTATCCACCACTGACCAGATGCATTTTCTTTGGATGTGGTGTGTAGGTTTCAATGCTATTTCAATGAATGTTGTGAGTTTCAAGGGCAGAGAAGTTTTACTGCCAAGTCTATTTTTATTGTGAGACAGTATTGCTTTGTTTAGCAGATGTCTGTTTGTGTTTTGTACATTGTTGTGCTGGAAAATGTAAAAATAACATCCAAATAATCATTGTAAAAGTAAAGCAGTATGCACACATTAGTGTTTATGGTAAATGGGGAGAAATCGCCAGGTAATGGGACATTGGAATGGCTGCAGGGGACTCTGGTGTGCTGCCATATTTCGGTGGTCTGTTCTTCAGTTTGCATTTGAAAGTTGGTATCCCACAATCCCATTGAAGTGGGTGGGGCTACGTAATTATGTATGCAAATTAGATGTTAATCAGCATACAGATTTGTACCTATTTTTCATGGGCCTTGTCCAGATTTTTAATGTTTCCAGGTTGAGAGGGTATGTCTGTTACTTATGGACCTGAATCTACAGAAGTTTATTTTCTAAAGTGTATGAGAGCATATTACAGAATTTGATTCAGGCAGTTTACCTGATAAAGCAGGTGGACTATGTACAACAACAACAGTATGCAAATAAAATATATGTAAAGAAAGCTTGTTTCTTGTGTTTTTGACCATTGTTTGGGCAAGATGTACCCAACTCTGTTAGCAAAATCTGAGAAAATATAATTTATTCTTTTCCCCTTACCTAGCTTAAAAAAGTGTCAGTAAATATAAAATCAACCATACAAATAAAAAGTACATGATTTTAGTACATCAGAAGTATATTTGAACATCATAATGTAACCTTTTCCTATATAACTGTGCGTCACCCTTCTCCGTGCTTATGAGAAACTGTGAAGACTAATGAATAATGTTATTTTGGGAACAAAAAAAACTGCTGTGTGGGTCCCAAATGTTTGGCTTCTTTAGTAAAAACAGCACATATATTTGCAGTGTATGAGCAAGCTGGCTTACTTATTTGGGTTTGACTGACAGGCATGGTACTCTGATTCTAACTGGCAAGAGAGAGCAAATCATTCTTAGAATAAGGCTAGATTTAGCATTTTAACCAACTAAAAGCCACTAGGTGGATTTTTTCTAACTGTTAATAAAAGCAAGACAATCACATGTAGCTTGCAGGCCTGTGCAGCCGAGGAAATGGATCTGACATAGAACTTTAAACTACGGAAAAGAGAATGATAGACAGGACTGAAAACTGGGAGAAACAAGGCTTCCTTAGGTTCATGATGAGGGGTGGGAGTGGAGGCAAAAACAAACCTAGTAATTTAACAGGCTGGTTGGAATCTGTAGATCAAATAGGAATACTGAACGAGAACTTCACCTTGTTGTTCATACAGAAAAAAGACACATGACATACATGACTTGAAATAAGGCACAGATTCAGACAATTTGAGAGTAGTTTATTTAACAAGGTGTAACAGGAATCACTAAGTTTAGTAATATTCAACAGTAATATAATAAACCAAGTAGGAGATGATGTGGTGCGAACAATTCTGAGATGGGAAAAGTCTAATAAGAAGTTGAGTGAAAAAAATTAACAGTGTGCTAATTAAGTGCTTAAGGAAACAAAGATGGCACCCAACTACTTGCAGTGAATCTAAAATGAGGAAAAAGGGGCAACATTTGAACCTATACCCCGGGTATCACTTCTGTGTCACTGTTAGACAGAGGCACAGTATAGTAACCTCGAAAAAGGGCATAGCAAAATTAATTTAAAATGGGTGGCGAAAGCCAAACACACTCTAGCTAGGCTTATAAATGCCCTAGGGCAGATAGCCTAGTATGAACCTATGAACATAAAAGGTGCAGGCAGCAAGGTATAAATTATGGGTAAGTGGGAGGAATACTAGAAAAATCAAGGTGAGAATCATGAAAGGAAACTAGTTTTCTCTTATGAAAGTTAAGTGAAAAATGTTATCTTACAATATAAATACTACTTAATGCCAAAACAGCAAAATTGTCTCAACAGAAAATACCCTCATAATTTTCATGTCAAAAGAGCTGTCATGTAATTTAAGGAAATTTGTAGAATCACAAAAGCAGTAAAAATCTTTTAAGACCGCCTAATATTTTTTAGCCTTACCTTAAGAAATGTCTTTTCAGAATATTCAATAACAAGTCCGTAATAAGGTGTGGTTTTCTCTCAAAGTATTGCTTTGGAATGAGGCTAACCGGTTCATAGGTCATAGGAGATTACCAGGCTATCGACCCGGAGGTTGTTTCAAGCCTAGCCGTTTCATCCCAATATAATACCATGGAAGTGGTAGTTAATACCCAAGATTTCATTTAGTAATGGCTGCCTATGTCCAGGAGGGTTGTGGGTGCTATTCCTAGTAAAAAGTTACAGTGCCCCATCTATTTGTCCAGGTTCCTCTTGAGCAATGTCATAGAGGTGCTCTGTTTCACCTGAATAGGTAGCCTATTCCAAAGACGCAGCACTTGCTGAGAGATACATATGTCCCTCTAGCATGTCCTATTTAAGTCACAGGCCATATTTAGGTCCCTGAAATGGGTAGCCCTAGTCCCATTTCATTTACAGATATGTGGCAATTTCATAAGTTTATGGTCTGAGATTGCTGTGTAAGCCAGGCATAAGTCTCCCCTAAGACGTCTATACAATACAGCGTATAGTGAGAGGGGCTTTACTTGGCCTGTGTACGGCGGTTTACCTTCATTTAGTCGGGAGTCTGTTGTACGACGCACCGAAGTGCGAAAGTACAATGACAAGATTTGGGAATGTCAAATTCCATTGTTGAGAATTCAAGTGAGTGAATGCACACTGATATTCGCTCATTTGAATTCGGCATTCTGGGTGCAGATCGCACTATATTTGGGATTGGGACATGTACCCTTTCCTTCACTGTAGTGCGATCTCAGAGTTAGTATATTAAAGTAGCAGAGTGTGGGGGGGGGTGCAGGGGGGTTTGCCCCCTGCATGACGGTGTTTGGAGACATCCGGAAATGTCGGGTGTTTCGAAAACATTCAACATTCCCAGAATGTTGAATTCGATGCTCAGCACTTTCGCTCTTTGAAACTTTCAAAATTGCAGTTTCAGACCATGTGAGTTGGATATATGCCTGGTCGCATATTTTTTGTGACCTTGTAAAGGTAAACTGTGTACGGCAAGTGCTGGAGTCCCTTGATCTTTTTAGTTAGAAACCTGAGGTCTCTCCAGGTGTTACAGGTGCTTTGTACGGTGCATGCTGAATGGAGCGTTATACTCAATTATGGGCTGGATTAGTGTCTAGTATAGAAGGGTTATAACCTCTTCTGCTCTCAAGGCGATGCCTTTACTAATCAATTGTGCTACGTAGAACACCTTACTACAGTAGACACATGGTGGTTGAAGTTAAGGTCGCAGTCAACTTGTGATCCCAGGCCCCTTACAATTTCGTGGGTACTTAGGGTATTGTTGATTTGATAGTGTGAAGGGGCATTGTGCTGAAGGGAGTAACAATGCATTTCTTTGCATTCAGTTTGAGACAATAACTAAGACACCAGTCGTTGGTTTGCACAAGACCCTCCTGGAGTATACTGACATCACTTGGGGATTCTATAATTGCACCCAGTTTGTAGTCATCTGCAAACTTGGTCAGCCACAACGCCTTACTTTTGACCTGAACTTCTGAGAAGAATACACCAAACAGTATGAGGCCCAGCACTGACCCCTGTGTCACCCTGCTGGAAACAGGTCTGCTGGTTGATGTAGAGTCACTCACTTTGATAGTGTGTGTCTGGTTTGTGAGCCAGTCGGCAACCCATCTTACAACAAAGGGATTTACATTCAGTTTGCCAAGTTTATTGGTAATGCCCGAGTGTGGGATTGTGTCAAAAGCCTTTGCCAAGTAGAGGTGTGCTGTATGCACAGATTTGCCCTCTTTAGTGGCCCTGGTCACATTCTCAAAAAAGTCCACCAGATTTAACAGGCAGGATCTGCCATTGATGAAGCCAAATTAGGTAGGATCCATGGTTTGGAGGTCATCTGTGTCTTTTTTATGAGGTCATTAATGATACATTCCATGGCCTTACAGACTAGGCTGGTCAGGCTTATGGGTCTGTACTTCTCCGGGTCTGTTGCTAGGCCACCTTTGTGGAGTGGAGTAGCTGCTGTTGTTTTCCAATCTGCAGGAGCAAAGCCTGTGGTTAGACTAAGATTGAAAATGGTACTTAATGGTGATATTCATGTTTAGCTTGTTTAGAAAACTGCTTGAGATGCCATCTGGTCCCGTAGAGGCTGGGTTTTTTGGACAAGACTTTGATGACCTGTTCAGATATGTGGGATGGGTAATAGTTTGGGGGAAGGTTTGTGATAGATTTGGACGGGATAAGGGAGTGAAATTTTCACCAAACCTATCCGCTAGCAGGCTTGCTATCTCTGTGGGGTCAGTGTTTGTGATACCATTGGTCACTAGTTCTGCACATGCTTGGCCCCTACCTATACCTTTTAGGCCACATATGTAGCTGTAAAGGGCCTTATGTTATCCTTGGCTGTGCTTGCTAAGTTTTTCTCAAAGAAGCCCTCAGAGGATTTGACAAGTTGTCTTATTTGCCTGTTGAGGCTGAGGAGGGTGCTTTTCCATTGTTGGGGTCTTACCTTTGTTTTCTTGGACAGCAACTTTTTGCTTTTATTGTAAAGTTTGTTGATGCTGGATGTCCACCATGGCAAATTGTTTTACTTTGGACTCTGGCTTTGATTCTTTCTGGTACAGCTATGCAAGTGACTGTACAGGGCTGTAGTGTAAGCTTTGTGTAGTTACCACTTCCAGCTTGCAAGATGGGGCTCAAAATGCATTTATATCTTCACCTAGGATGGTATACTTTGCCTTGGTGAAGTTTTTTAGTCTGACTTCACCCATTGTGAGCTCTGGTGTTAGTATCAGCTCGAAGATAACTGATTTGTGGTCAGTTTTAACTAATGATGGTCTGACAGAGTCTGTAGTGCATCTGCTTGACATGTTAGTAAGGACCAGATCTAGAATGTTTGTTCCTCTTGTTGGTTTATGAACAATTTGTTCCAGGGCATTGGAGTTAACAAAGTCAAGGAACGTTTGCTAGAGAGTTAAGGATAACTTAGATTTTCCCAGTTAGTTGATGGTGGGATAATTGAAGTCCCATACAACTGGAATGTTCGGTAATATTTGGATTGTCTCCAGTTTGGCCAAGTAGGCTTTGTGTGCGTCATGACCCATGGAGGGGGATCTATAACTGGCTATGATTTGAGTGGGGTTCTCACATGTTCATTTTTCGGTCTGAAGGTGTGGAAAGCATTGTAGCCTTGCAAGGCCAGTGTACTCTCTGAGGCCTTGAACCAGGTTTCTGTAACTGCCTAGACATCTTTATCTTCCAGTGATAGAAGAGCTTCCGTGGTGTGCAGTTTTTGGTTTAAGCTCCTAGTGTTTAGCAGCATGACCCTTATTTTGTTACGATTGACAGATTTCACATCGGTAAGTTTGTTTTTGAGACCTTGCCTAAAAAAGGCACTAGCCAGCAGCCGAAAGCCTAGAGGTGACAGGTGCAAACTGTCTCTGGCAAAGCAGCGAGGTTTGTTGACCATGGCTTCCCGGGTTGTCAGGAACTCAGTCCCCTTTGAGTGAAACCAAAAACTAAGCCAATTATTGAAATCAATTATTTTTTTGTTTATACTGTGGCATCGCCCTAGGTGAGTGCAGTATGCCTCTCATTGCTAGCGGCATACCTGCCTGGGACACATACTCAGAGAGCTCAATCATGTCTCTCTTCATATAGTCCAGTGAGATAAATTTTAGGTTTTTAACTCTAGCATGAACTATGACAGAGTCATAGTGGTACTTATTGCTGACAGACCTGAGTGAATGCGTGATTTGATGAATCCTGGCACTGGCCAGGCAGCTGACTGTGACTTTCTCCTTATCCAGCCTGGTGAGTGAGACATTGAGTCTCCAATGACTAGATAATTTAGTTTTTGAGTGGTATGCCTTACTGGCTAGGTAGGGAGACACTGATGTTACTGTGTCTCACAGGTGCTGTGGAATCTGTTAGTTGTAGCAGTCTTCTGTATTGGAGGTCTCTGGGGTATCTGTTGTTTTTTTGAGAGAACCTCCGTGTATGTTGATTTTTGTGTTGGCTACATACTATACGTATGAGTAGTGGTACTATGTGCATGTGTAGTGGTGTGTGGGTTGACAACCTCTTCTGTGTTACTTTTTCGAGTGCAAGAGAGCATAGATTCAAGATTCTTGGTGTAGATACATCTCTCACACTCTGTATTAGAATGAGTTATTAGCAGAGAGTTGTTCGTGTACGTGAAGCCAGTACTAAGTTGCCTCAAGAGACCCAAGGCAGTAAGGTTGCATGAGATCCAAGGGTGGTCCTGCTGTCGTTAATGCTAGGTTGAAGACTTTTATTACTAAGGGGGGCTTTTCAGGATCAGTAAAGGAGGAGCTCAGGTGATGGATTTTTCTGCCTGGGATTATTTGTTGGTAGTTTAATAAGTTTCAGCTGATGAGCAGTATTTCTTTGACCGGGAAAGTATTAAGGATGAGGGCTACACTAATATGATACAGTTGTATCTAAGGAAAACTCTGTTGAATCAATCTGTCAGGCTCTCGTGCACAACTGAGCGCAGTGCTCAGTGTTGCGCGACATGCAAACAAGCAGAAATCTGCTGAAGTGCAGAGCTTAAATACCAGAAGCTAATAACTTGGAAAATAAAAGGTTCAACAGGACCAGTGAGGATGCTTACTTTAAGCCCTAGACCAGCTACCCTTCACCAGACAAGTTCCAATAAGCACAGCCCTTTCACTAGAGGGCAGATAGGCCCTTTCCAATTCAAGATGGCCTGTAAAATGTGCGCAGAACAAAAAGCTACTACAAACAGACCCAGATGCAGCAAACCTGTATCTGGACTATGCTACAGCTACTAGCTATCCTTCATTTGGCAGGAACCACTAGAGAATGTTTAATACAGCAGTAAAATAGCAATGAGACACTAAAAAAATGTTTAAAACAGCAGTAAATCCCTGGTGGGGGTGTGGATAAGTTGATCCAAGGTGTTGGAATTTATGAATTCCAGAAAAAGTTGAGCAAAAGAGTTGGTATATGAGTAGTTTTCCTAGTTAATGGTGGGGTAGTTGAAATTGCCCATTATTAGGGTGTTGGGTTGTACCCTAATATTTTCCAGTGTATCAAGGAATGAGGAGTGGGAATCCTGGGGCATGGTGGGGGATCTGTAGCAAGTTACAATTTGGATTGCAGACTCGCCCAGAGTTAGTTGCACTTGGATAATCTCGGCTGCATTATGCTGAGCACCTAGCCTGGAGGTGTGGATATCCTTAATGAATATGGGCATGCCTCCTCCTTTAGTGTTTTGGTCCAGGTTAGGTGTTCGAAAGGTGTGGTATGAATTGTAGCCTGGTAATGCAGGAGGGTGCTCTCTGGAGCCTTGAACCAGGTCTCTGTCACTGCACAGATGTCAGTGTTCTCAATTTTAAGGAGTGCCTCAAGTGAATGCATTTTGAGGTTTAGACTTCTAATATCGAGTAGCATTACCCTCAGATTTTGCTTGCTTGTACCTGTTACAGTGGTGAATTTGTCATTTGAAACTTGCCTAAAAAAGGCACTATAGGGGTCACGAGCCTTAGCCAATATCCGGAATCCCAAGGGCGACAGGTGCAGGCCATCTCTGGCAAAGCATCTCGATCTGTCAGTCATGTCATCCCAGGCAGACATATACTGGATCCCCTTAGAATGACACCAGAAGCATAGCCAATTGTTGAAGTCAATCATTTTGTCCTTGTACTGTGGTATCATTCTGGGTGATGGCAGGATGCTACTCAGGGCTTGGGTCATACCTGCCTGGGCTACAAGACTGGAGAGCTCCTCCATGTCTCTTTTCATGTAGTCCATGGAGGTACATCTCAGGTCATTCACACCAACATGGACAATGACAGAGTCATATTTGTACTTGTGGAGTGACCTGAGTGTGTGCGTTATGTGGCGGATCCTGGCGCCCGACAGGCAGCTGACTTTCTCCTTGTTTAGCCTGGTGAATGGAACATCAGTGTGCATGACTATGTTGTTGTGCCTTATTGACTGTGGTTGAGTGGCACACTGGAGTTTATGGGCTGTGTCATTGGGGTTGTGTTGGGGGGGGGTGGAGGTTGCTTGCGTTTCTGCTTTGGAGGTCTCTGTTGCTTGAGCAGATTTTTATTGGGAGCTTCCACGAATGTATGTGTGTGTTTTGTGTTGCTGTGTGTGTGTTTTGGTGGTGTAGGTTTTGACGGACTATGTGATGTGTGGTGTGGTGCAAGTGTTTTCCTTCTCCTCTTGACTGTCTAGTCCAGTCTTGGGTGAAGACAGCTTTACTTCCAGTTTGGCTATATAAGTGCATCTCTCACAGGTTGTAGTGTTGGGTGGTATGAGGAGAGGGTTATCTGTGTACATGAGGCAATTGCTGCATTGCCCCAAGATGCCCAGATGCATCAGGTAGATAGGAGAAAACATCGGGAGATGACCCTTAGGCATGCCTGGATAGGTTCTTATTTATTGAGTACTAAAAACTGTTTTCCTTTAGACAAGTGAGGAAAGTTGAGTGCTGTAGTAATTTGGAGCTTATTTAGTGCTTACGAGTTCTGAACAAGTCCTGAGCGCAAAGAAACAGATTTGAGTGCTAAAACTAAAAAACTGGCTAGTTCTAAGGAAAAAATTGACAAGCAGACTTTATGGCACTGGGAATAGTTTAACCCTAGCTAAGCTGCGATGCATAAAGTGTATTTTTTTTAATATAACAGTAACAAGTGGGGAAACTGATTTAAGCAAATTAACCAATAAAAAGCTAAAAACTGAGCCCCGTTCGAGCAGTCTTCTATCAGACAAGTTCTAACTGCACACACCTGCCACTAGGGCGCAGGGGAACCTACTTCAAAAAAAGATGGTCTGGATTAGTGCTCAAGTTATACAAACAAAGCTAGATTCAGCAGGTTTGAATTTAGTCTATGCTACAGCAAACAAGGTGTACCAATTTCAGAAGAAACAGTTCAAATAAGCAGGTACAATAAGCCTTTAACCAGAAACTCCCAGCTTAGAAGGGCAGAATCTACCCTCTCCTCCCACAAGAGTCCAGACCACACTTTCTTAATGTAAAAAAGCCCAAGTGCTTAAACCAGAACTAATACACTTTTAGAATAACAGACACTAAGCCTTCAATCAGCAACTCCCAACTTAGAAGGCTGTAAGCTACCTGTTCTGCCACAACAGTGCAGACCACAAACCTTCTTAATGTAAAACAACTGGTCTGAAGCCCAAATGCTTCAACCAAAGTATTAGAATAACCATTACAATTTAATCAGGCTAGTAACAAGCAGTAATAAATGCAGGAGAAGAAATGCAATAAAGTAGGAGGAAACACAAGTACAGTAAAAGCAGATGAATAAAGTGCAATTGTTTTTATATAACAATAGAAAACGAGTAAACTGATTTAAAAAATGACCCAATTAACCAGTAAAAAAAGCTGAAAACTGAGCCCTGTCCCATCAGTCTTCAATCAGACAAGTTCTAACTGCACAGTCTTGCCGCTGAAGTGCAGGGGAACCTTCTCAAAAAAAGATGGCCTGGATTAGTGCTCAAGTTAAACAAACAAAGCTAGATTCAGCATGCCTGAATCTAGTCTATGTTACAGCAAATAAGGTGCACCGGTTTCAGAAAGAAACAATTCAATTAAGCAGGCACAATAATCCTTTAATCAGAAATTCCCAGCTCAGAAGGGCAGAATCTAACCTCTCCTCAAACAAGAGTGCAGACCACAGACCTTCTTAATGTAAAATAACTGGCCTGAAGGCCAAGTGCTTAAACCAAAAAGCTTAGAACAGGGGTCTCAAATTCAATCACATAAGGGGCCGAAAAAAAACCACATAGGCTAAGTCGCGGGCTAAATTTTTTATAAAGATATATCTACTAAGACTAGTAGAAGTAAAGATCCTTCTTCATCCTGTGAGACCATTTCTCATGCTATCCAGGTGCATTAATCAGTGCACAGATCATTGAATTCCATCAGCACCATCACTGTGTGCCTTAGCAAGGTGCATTAATCATGTTCTGTAAATAACAAGCACAAAACAAACTGTAAGTGTACTATAAGCAAAAAAGTTAAAATTTTTTTTAATCCATTGAAATTTAAGTTTCGAAATTGCTCACCTACTTGTTTTCTGGCCAGATGTTTGAGAACGTTTTCCCCCGGTCAGTGAGTCAATGTCTGGTTTTATGTCTTGTGCTGTGGCAACCCACAAAACAGCGTGAAGGTTTTCATTGGTGATGTGCAATTTTTGCATGTTCTTGTTTAGATTCATTATTGAAAACGTCTGTTTGCACAGATAGGTGCTCCCAAACATGGACATAACATGGGCAGCATGAAGTCTTAGCTGTGGCATCAAGTTAGGGGGCAGGAGACTGTAAAAGTCCTCTATCGTGAAATCCTGGAACTTTGCTCTCAGGCTGCTATTGGTTTGAAGCTCTATCACCTCCATCTGAAGGTGATGGGGCATGTATGATGTCGGCTGTGAAAGGACTGGCAAAGATGTCAAAGCCACAGTGCTGTGCTCTGAAATCAGAAAAGTGCAGATCAAGCTCATCAATTAAATGGCTCACTTTAGTAGCCAACTGAGCACAAGGAAAAGCACTGGATAAGGAGGCCGAGATATTCTGACGAACAGGAAAGTGGGCAAGATTGTCCTGTTCTAGTTGGAACTTCCATAAAAGAAGTTTACGGTGGAATGCTGTGATAATATCAGACATCTTCGTGATAATGATCAGCATCTTTTGATGTTTAACCCCCCCACAGTTTGGGGGTTTTAGTCG
>NC_056726.1:18939866-18946151 GCF_019279795.1 Protopterus annectens | reverse complement strand
TCAATAAAAATTCAATGTTTATTTCTTCTTCCTTAATTCTGTTGTCCATATCATTAAGTGACTCTTCTATACCTGTTATCTGGGCTTTCTGATGTTGTAAATCTTGGTGTAGCACATCTATTTGTTTTGTGGTTTTCTCTATAAAATTGTCAATTTTAACATCCAGTTTATCCATTTTAGTTGTTAGTTGCTGTATAGTTGATAATAATGTCTGAAGCTCTTTCTTAATGCTGGAATAGGTTGTGGCTCGTGTTGTCTTGGTGGCTGTTTCCATGAAATTTTTGTGCTGATAGAGCATCTCTAATTTGAAGTGTTTTCTTGATAGCATTGTGTATGTGTTGGTCAAATGTAAGTTTATCGTCTATCGTATTTCCTAATAACTTGGCACTAGTTACAATTTCTGCATTGTTTTGTGAGTATATATTAATGTCAGATGAGAATGTTTTAGGTGTGAAAAGGAAGGGTTTTGTTTTATTGGTGTTGAGAAGTAATTGTCCCCTGTTGAGCCATGATTTGATGAAGGAAAAGACATCGTGGGTTATTTGCTGAAGGTGTGCTATGCTTTTTGAGGAGATGATGATGGTTGAATCATCAGGGTATTGGATTAAGGAGCTTTATGTGGAGATGATGTGTAGATTGTTAATGAAGATATTAAAGAGGAGTGGTCTGAGAATGGACCCCTTGTGACTTTCCTGTTAGGTATTGCAAGAAACAGACTTGCCGTTTTACACATTGTTGTCTCTTTGTTAGCTAGTAAACCACTGTTGAGAGGTTGGAGAAAAACTTAGAAAAGCAATTTGCTGTAGAAGTTTGGGGTGTGAGACCATGTCAAAGGCCTTTGACAGATCTAGTAGTATTACTGAGGTTACTTGGCCAGAGTCTCTAGCTTTGTTGACAGTATCCATAAAGGAGATTAGAGCAGTGATTGTAATATGTTTTGGTCTAAGGCCATGTTGGGTAGGTTTAAGTAGATTGTTGAGGATAAGGTGATTAAGTAGTCATTTATGTATGCATTCTCCAGCAGTTTGGATAGAGAAGATAGGATAGCATTGAGTCGGTAATTAGTTCATTAGATTTCCCTCCTTTGTGTAGAGAGGGTGTGTCATCCCTCCAATGGGCCAGTAATCAAGGACCCTGAATCCTCAACACGAACACAGGTGAGGGACGTTCATTTGGAACAAAAATAGATACAGTATTTCCAGATGCAGCTCTCTGTACCAAGCACAATTTCCTCTAAGAGCACACAGGCAACTCACTTGGTCGGGGGCCTGGGTTTCCCTCTCTGTCTCCAGGTACCTGGTAAAACTCTTCACTGGCACAGCTACAGAGCTGAGTCACAGCTGAGTGTCCCAGGCCAAGTCCTCCACCACCCTATCTGTGAAACCAGTGCTGTGTCCTGCTCCAACTAGATGACACACTCTTTGAATTTTGAGTTTCTCACACACACACACACTCACACCTACCTGGAAAAGGCTGGCACAGATTTCCTAGCTATTCCCCTCTGCCCGGACTATAAGATAGATACTGGCCCCAAGACACTACAAAACCATATACTCCAAGGCTCTTACAAGGATACCCAGTTATACTGAGTAAAATTAATATTAATACAAATGGTAATTTTGACCAAACAGCAAGGCTTCCAGGAGCGGCCACAGTGTCACCAAATAAATGCTGTACTCCTAAAGGTTAAAATATTCTCTAAAAGACCAGCCACAATGAAAAGTTTAAATATATTTAATAATAAATAATAAAAAGAACATGAAAATACTAAATATCTGTTTACAATAAACACTAGAGTTTCAATATCCGGAAATATTAAAATAACACAGATGAATAGGTTCACACACATACAGAAAAACAGTACTTAACTAATCTCACAGTATTTCCCTGACTGATCTAAAGAATTACTATTTCCTGGTTACTTACTAAAGCAAGGCAAGATGAAGTTGGTGAGTGATCATTCTATGTCAGGTTTCAAAAGCAAACCGTCCTGAGACTTCTCTCATCTAGTATTAAAACATAATTTCGGTGCTGGCATACAGAATGACATCACTTACATCTGGTAATCTGACTTCTGGTTCCCATACTACCCTCATTTACTAGAAACTAAACTGGAATTTTGCAGATGTGTTACCATGCACATAGCTGGAGCTTTGCTAAGATGTGTTATAGCTTCTGGAAGGCTAAAACCATTTCAGTGCTTCCACTCTTCCAGGGTAGGAATTAGTTCATTGCTAAGGACAATACATCATGATTCCTAGTCCTTGTTTTTACTGATATTTTGTCTCTGGTTGCAATCAGAATTGTAAGATACAATATTTATGGCCCAAACTAGGTAATTTAATTTCAGGATATTTTTCTAAGTGTTAGCTGGGGCTGAGCGTAACCTCTTCCCTTCCGCTTCTCTCCTTTCCTTTCCTCTCCTCCACTATCCTCTGTTTCAATATAGATATTTAATCAGTTACAATAGGTATAGCCTGACATACATGTATATTTCTTTCCTCTGTCCAGCAGGACCCACTGTTGGTACATTTTTAACACAAGCAGCTTTACAAATACATTTTCAACACAAGCACCTGTACAAACCAGTTTTATATACAAATTACATATAATTCTTTACAAAGCTCCAGCTAACTATGCTGGTATATGTTACACATCCACTGCCCTACTTCTCCTGGCATAGCTGGCAGTACGTCACAGAGGGGTTATGATAGATCTCGAAAGGGTGGGGTCATGGGATTGTGTGATGAATCAAGAAGTTATGTACTCACCATAACGTTCGATGTATGTAGTCCATCTCGCCTCAATCTTACTCACGGGTTCGGCTCTGACTCGGCCAACTTTTATTTTCTAGCACAAAGTCTCTTATTGGCTGGGCTAAACAGGTATCCCATGTTGCACTGCTCCATAGCCCCAGATCTAGTTTGCTGCCAACCCACAATCACACATCATGCATAACAATAACCCACTCCAGTAGAACACTATCAAGGGGAATAAGAAAAAACAACTACCATTGAAGGGTACTCAAACGCCAATTCCAGCCTCCAAATCCTCCAGGAAGGGGGCAGGTGGGAGGATATGTAAGAATGTGAGGCGAGATGGACTACATACATCGAACGTTATAGTGAGTACATAACTTCTTGATGTTATGTAGTCCAATCTTGCCTACATTCTTACTCACGGGACAGTGTCCCCAGCACCTCTATCCTGGGAGGCTCAAAGGAAGATACTCCTGAGGACTGTGGAATCAAAGGAAGCCCAGCCCCTAGAAGCCATGTCCAGTTTGTAATGAGTAATAAAGGTGTGTGTGGAAGCCCACGTGGCTGCAGCACAAATATCATCCAAAGAAAGTGTAGCATAGTAAGTTATTGACGCAGAAACAGCCCTAGTAGAGTGAGCCTTGATGGGGAATGGTAGATTTCTGCCTGCAGAGGAATAAATAAAGGAAATACAACTTGAAATCCATCTGGAGATTGTAACCTTGGAGATGGGGGATCCTGCTCTACTTTCTGAAAAAGGCACAAACAATTGGTCAGCTTTTCGTAGTTGTTTTGTTCTGTGTAAGTAGAATCATAAATTGCCTGTGCACGTCCAATTGATGAAATCTAAACTCTGCTTTGTTCGGGAATTGAGGGAAGAAAACTGGCAGCTCGATAGACTGATTGAGATTAACAGTAGATGTTACTTTAGGAAGAAAGGACGGATTAGGTCTAAGAGAAACCCTATCCTTATGGAAGATTAAATACGGGGGTTTGATGGGCAGAGCTTGAATCTCTGACACCAGTCTAGCTGATGTGATGGCTATTAGGAAAGCAGTCTTCCAAGACAGAAACTTTAACTCACAGGAGGCAGCCAGTTCGAAAGGTGGGGAAGTCAATGCTTGCAAAACAAAGTTTAGATCCCAGGGCATGATAGGTTCTGACACAGGAGGCCGGAGTAACAAGGTGCCTTTCAGAAAGGCCTTACAGAGTTTATGTGCCATAAGGGAAGGCTTGTCGGAGGTATGAAAATTAGAAATAGCAGCCAGCTGCACTTTTATGGTAGCAGGGGCAGAACCTTGCCGAAAGAGCATGGACAAAAAATCCAAAACAGCAGGAATTGGGGCTGTGTAAGGGTCAAGTCCTTGGGCCGGAGCCCAAATGGAAAATCTCTTCCATTTGCTAGAATAAATCTTCCTGGTGGAAGACTTATGAGAAGAGGATAGAATGTGTACCACCTCAGGCAAAAAACAATGAAGTCTGACTAACGACGGAAGTGGAGTAGCCAGGCTGTCAACATGAGGGTCCGCAGAGAGGGATGGAACTGCCCCGACATGTGGGTCAGTAGATCTGGTACTGGGTCCAGAATCCAAGGACTGTCCACAAATTGATGAAGAAAGGAGAACCAGACTTGGCGAGGCCAATGTGGGGCAATTAGAATCATCTTGCTTCCCAAGGATATGGCTTTCTGAATCACTCTTGGTAACAGAGGAAACAGAGGGAAAGTATAGAGCAAACCGGAGGGCCAATCGTGGACTAGAGCATCCCTGGGTGACTCCCCCTATGGGGGGATCAGGGTAAAGTGGCTGCTGCATTTGGCATTGAGGGGGCTGGCAAGGAGATCGCAGCAAGGCTTACCCCACCTGCTGAAAACCTGTTCTGCAACCAGAAAGTTCAGGGACCACTCGTAAGGCATCAGAATAGCTCTGCTCAGCCTGTCTGCTATCACATTGGCCTTCCCCGGAATGTGCGTTGCCACTAGAAACCGTTGGGAAGACACTGCCCACTGCCACACTCGCATGGCCTCTCTGCACAGGGGGTAAGATCTCGTTCCTCCTTGCTTGTTTAGGTACCACACAACGGACATGTTCGAGTGAATCGCAATCATTCCCAGGGGAAGAGAGCTCTGAAGTGCCTGCAACGCCAATAACACCGCTCTCATCTCTAAAATAGTGATGTGCAGATGTACCTCGTGATCTTGCCACGTGCCTTGGACTGTCCTGCCAAGATAATGCCCCCCCACCCCATCTGGGAGGCGTCCGTGTTCACCGTGGCGATAGGTGATGAAGGGACAGATGGTTTTCCCTCGTCCAGATTGGCATAGCCACCAGTGGAGATCCTGCTTGCATCGGTCCGTGAGAAGGATCTGGTGGGAAAGGGGGAGTTTCTGAAAGGGCCATTGGGCAAAGAGGAGCCACTGAAGAAGCCTCATGTGTAATCTCGCTAGAGGCACTAACATAATGGTAGCTGCCATGGATCCCAGAAGCTGAAGCACCCATCTGGCTTGTACTTTCTTGAGGGGTAATAAAGCATGAAATTTATTGGGCCTTCTGGGCACAGGTTCCACCAAATCAGGATTCTCCCACACCTTTCGACAAATTAAATCCAGGAGTTCGTCGAAGGGAGGAGACACCCAGGAGGTGGAGAGTTGAGGTCCAAAGGCCTTGAGGAATACCGACTCCTCCTCAGAGGGGGTTTTGGATGGCCAGTCACCTCTCTGTCTCAATATCTCCAGGATGTCGGAGAAGGAGACGTCATCAGAGGATGACTTGGGGGACCCCTCTGACTCCTCGAGATCGGTATCAGAAGTAAGAGACTCATCTTGGGAGTCTATATGCTTCCTCTTGCACAACTTCTTTCTGGTGAGCTCCTCAGGCATGGACTCTGAGGGACCCTCAGAAAGTTGGGGACCGTTCATGGGGGTATCCCCAGACCTTTGGGCTCTGACATCTACGGATAGGGGGGCATCAGAAGCTCTAGCCGGGGTGGAAGGGGACAGAATGTCCGATCTAGGTGATGTAACTGAAGATCTGGCCAGTGCGCTCCTCATGGCCTCGAAGGTGGGTCCCCCCAAATCTGAGGACCGACTGGTCTCAGAGGCCATGACCGGGGTCGGGGTTCCCCGAGCCGAAGCACCGAGGGGGAGGCTCGGAACCGACAGATGTCCCGAAGTATCCCCCTCGGGTCCAACAGAGGAAACCCGAGTACCGAAACCTGTGTATGGAGCCGACATGGTTGGAGCGACATCGGCACAGATAAACCCTTGAGGGGTATCAGAGCCGGCACAAGAACATCACTCGGAGCGGAGCACTCTGGCTCCGAAGACAAGGGAGTGCTTGGAGGAGGAACCATTGACACAAGCATCAGGACGGGCTCCAGAGCCGACTGGGTCGGAGCCCAAAATAATTTAGCCAACACAGACGACTACAGGAGCCTCTGAACCACCCTATCAACATCCAAATCAGAAAGCCTGGAGGATTTGGAGGACAGAGAGGGAGATTGGGATCTCCTATCAGGAGAACCATGT
>NC_056726.1:18884866-18934866 GCF_019279795.1 Protopterus annectens | reverse complement strand
GGCTGTAGCATGATGCCAAAAGGACAAGAAGATCTGCATATGAGAGATCCCACCTGCAGATCTTCAAACTGGACACACTTTACTTTGCAGCTGTGCCTTGACATACTAACCTTCAAAGTCATTAAGATGAGTGGTGTAGAAAACAGAGGATGGTTAAACTGATTTCTATATTACCTAAGACAACGTGTTTACAGCTGTTCCTGTATTTATGACTTGTAGAAAGTGTCGATATTTCGTAATAAAAATCCAGATCAAAGTTTTGTGTTGGCTGCATACCTTAAACTTGTTTTAGGAGATTCCTTTAAAACATTTGGCAATGTTTCACAATGTTGTGACAAAACAGCAAAGATTTAGAGCGTATTGTATAATGATGTAGCAAGCATTTTTTAGGACATAACTTAATATTGCTGTTGGTCTACAAGTTTGTTTTGAATCATGTACATTTGATGTACACATTAAATTTTATGTACAGAATGCCAAGCCCTGTTGCCTTAAAAAAATACTGGGGGAACAAAGACTCCCCATATTTTACCTCTGCACTATTGTGCTAAACACATTTAGTAATAAAAATTGTAGCAAACAGGGAAAAATTAGTTATTTATGTTTAGAGATGGGGTGTAAAAATTACTTTGTTCATAGCATTTGATCATCTCACTAGATTTCTGAGCAGACAGAACCAGTACATAGACCTCAACTGTCGAACCTCACGAATTGTTACTTTGGTTCTCAAAACACTGTGTTACAGGGAGATGACCATTTTCTACACTACCCAGTAACATTGAAAAACAAGTTTGTAATTTGTGATGGTTTGTAATTTGCAAACTTTTTTAAATAAAACATCGTTATTCGCATCAATTAAATATACCAATTTCAAACACATCACAATTTCCAGCAGTGATGTATTTTTATCATTAAAATTCAAATATTAAACATAAAATAAGTGACCGTAGTGAATCCTGTAACAGTCATGTTGTACTTTTGTAGCATTTTTTTTCCAAAGTGATTTGGATGCAGATCTTGATCGGTGCATTTGTGTAATCACCTTTCGCTTTTTATTTTTTTTAGTAACAGTTACTGTATAAGCAAAGAATTTTACAAAAAAAAAAAAATCACATACTAGTATATCAACAACTGACCTAAATTATTATAAAAATGCATATATATATATATATATATATATATATATATATATATATATATATATATATATATAAAAACAATAAAAGCTATCACCAGGTAATACTAAGACTTAGAGGTAACTTTGGGGAATCCTGGGTGATCGGTGGAAAGAACAACACAGGAGCCGGATCCAGATTTGAGCGCTTTCGTTCGCTTGTTTATTTTTCAATAATCGAACTTCAAAATGTTATAGTTGGACATCAGAAAATTTATTATAAAATTCCATATACATGGAAAAATAATTAAAAAAATCCAGCACATCAGCACACTGCTCCAGTCTAGCTACTAATATAGCAATAACCCACGCCTGGGTGTGGGTAATGCTGGATTTACCCACGGTTGTTGTGGTTTGGTCACGAGGGCGAAGCCTGAGTGGCCAAGCAAAGCCAACCGTGGGTAAATCCAGCATTACCCACACCCAGAAGTGGGTTATTGCTATTATACAATAACATTATTTAAGAAAAAAAATAATTACTTTTCTTAAATAATGGCATTGTATAATGCCTCCTTGCTGCCCTTCCGCAGCTGTCTGGTATTCTGCGGCAGCTCTGATGTACTGCGCATGCGTATGCCTACGCAGTACATCAGAGCTGTGGGCAAAAGCAACGGAGAAAGCAAAGATCTCCGTTGCTTTTTACAAACTGTTTCGCTATGTTATATGGGTTTAACATAGCGAGACAGCTTAAAAAAAAAGCAATGGAGAATCTCCGTTACTTTTTTAAAACTGTCTCGCTATGTTAAACCCATTTAACATAGCGATACAGTTTTGAAAAAAGCAACAGAGAAAGCAAGATCTCCGTTGCCTTTTACAAACTGTCTCGCTATGTTAAAGGAGTTTGACATAGAGAGACGGCTTTAAAAAAAGCAACGGAGAATCTCTGTTGCTTTTTTTTAAAGCTGTCTCGCTATGTTAAACTCGTTTAACATAGCGAGACAGTATGAAGCAACGGAGATCTTGCATTCTCCGTTGCTTAAAAAAAGAGTTATAGTAATGGAAAAAGTCCGGGTCGACCGGACCTTTTTTCCATTACTATAACTGATTTACAACGTGCACACTGACCAATCAGGGCACACGTTTTTGAGTATTAATGGGGGGGGGGGTCATTGTATAATAAAGGATTTAATATCTTTCTGATGAGTAAATAAAATAAAAAAAAATGTATAAATACTATTTGTTTTTTAAGCGTATCCTTATACATTTGCTTTGGCAACCATCAAACTACATAGCTATTCCATGAGGCTCTAATGACATTTGACCTTCTCTTTTGTGTAACTCATTAATTATTCCAATTCAGTCTTCTAAACTGGGATCACTTTTGATATCTACTTCTTTGTTGCAGCTGTCTTAGCAACCACAATCAGTGAAATCAACATAGTCCTCTCATTTTATCAAGTCTGTCATAACCAAATAATATTAATAGCTTAGTAAATTCTACATTTCTCTGTACTACTGCTCTCTGTATGTGATCTGTGTCTTCCTTAGACATTCAGACTAGAATGTGATGGAAATATGATTCTGTGATCCCAAAATGCCTTCATCCACATCTCCAGTAATGAGGATCAGTATTTTGAATGTATATCTCAATCTTTGTAGAGTATACAAATATGAAAATACTGCACTTACTTGCAAGCAAAAATCCTAAATTTCCTTAATTTACTGGCATTATATCCAGTTCACTTCATATATATCAATATTTAAAAAAAAATCATTCCAGTGTTGTTTTTTAACAACTGTGTTATTGTATGCCTCCCTTAAGACTTTAGATGCCTTTATCGTAAATTGTACTGCTGGCTATTCAGCTGTCACCTTCCAGTAGGAATGACCCCAGTAGTAATAGCTCAATCAGATGCATTTGTGTTGCAGTGTCCATCATTCCTCGATGCTTAATTCATTAAAAAATTAGGGAAACCACAGATCTGTTGAATCTATATCCTGGAACCCCAGCTTGAATTCAACTGTAGTTGTTTCCCCAAAAATCACAGTAGTCTCATTCTTTTTCCAAAATGTTAGCTGCATTTCCTTTTGTAATTTAATTTGACTCTATTTACTGTGGACTAATAATGCATTTAACAAGGGGATGTATTCCAACTTAGCTAAAATACTATACAATGTTGTAATAAGCTGCTTACTGCATAAGGACTTTTATTTACATTTACTGTAATATAGCCAAACTGAAACCTTGTCAAATAACTCTATTTATACTAGTTAGACTTTCTAATCCCCTCCATCTACCGCCTCACTTCATAAAGTACACAGTAAATACATTGTCTTAATTTGTACAACATCATAGTATAGGTAAGGATCTAAAACATTCAGAGCTTGATTTCTTTCAAAATTTTAAGTTACTCCCAAGATACCTGTGCTCTAATTCTGTCCCAAATAAAATATCACATCATTCTTTTCACAGCTTTCACAAAAAAAGAAAATAGCTGGTGTATCAACCAGGAATAGAATGAGGGAGGAACAATTAAAGTGCAAGGCCTCTTCTGTCTGATCCATTTCTAGTCCAGTTATTTTTCACCTTTGGAAATCTACTTTCAGTCTTTTTTTTTCAATTCAGAATAAGTTTTACTACTTGGCTTCTTTGGTATTTCCTATCTAAATTCCAGTATGTAATATATAATCATATTCATGTTTCAATACTTATGCAGGTACATCTCCAATTACCCCAAGTGAGACTCAAACCCTGCACCTTGTGTCTGTAAGGTAAACACCTTAACCATTATGCCAACCTCCCCTAGCATAGAAAGTGGTATTGTAGTGTTCCTAAATGCGGGTATGTCTCTCCATTTTTATGGGAAGTATCTAAAGTAATATGAAGGACGTTTCGTGTGCTCCTGGCAGTAGTGCCACTGTGCACAGTACTGTAAGGTAAATAAATGGTACATGCTCTTTTCCCACTGTAGTGCGATCCTGGAGGGTAGTATATATAATTATGCCACCCCCCCCACACCAAGTTTGGTTTTATATCGTCCAGTTTCTGTTAAGAGGTAGGTAACTAGTGTTTAAGTTATGGAAAAAGTTAGTCATTGGTGGTGTAAGGTTGCATGTCTATGGCTTAAAATTCAGTACTTTGAAATTCAGCATTATAAGCTTTCAATATAATGAGACTCCATCAAATGAGTTTTCAATATTTTATTTATAGTGTGGTCTGTCAAGTGAAATTCAGTATTTTGAGTTTTCAGTCCTTTGAAGTAGATCTCTGACCACATTCGGCGCATCCTCCATGGTCACAACATGGATGCTTGCACTGCTTCTGCTGGTCCAACTTCCGTGCTTCGTAGAAAGTAAGTACAACTTACCAAACAGCTATTGCCAACTTCACAGACTGTCTTTGTCTCAGCCGATGGTGTGGCTCTGTAGTGGCAGTCTTTCCTCAGACCACTCACTCACTCACCTCTCCAGCTTTCTCTGATGCAGTCTTTTCAACCACCACAGTTGGCCTGATTAACAAAGTCTTGGGTCCTGCGTCGGTTGCTGTCCCTTCTTCCATGACGTCAGGTCATCAGGGGTATAAAACATGCAGCCGACGCCATTACATCAGTCTTTTTTTGCTGTGCGGTGCCCGAAGCAGAAGCAGTCCGCAAGTGCCGGTCAGCCGACTGCTGAAATTTTCATTTTCGATTTTCAGAACCGAAGTCTTCAACTTAAAGCTAAGTACCCCGTTGGGGAAACTTTTTCTTGCCCCTTACTGATGTCAGTAAAAGTTAATAATTGCATTACTTGTGGAAAGCAAATACCTCATAAAGATTATCATTTATACTGTATTCCTTGCCTAGGCTCTTACCACGACACACCTTGTTGTCAGTTTTGTGCTTTATTTAATCAGCGCACTATCCGTCATCGGTACTTTTTTGCCTCTAAATATTTTGTTTCTCGGTTTAATTATCCAGAAATGACATCTGTTAGCCATCCGACTACCGGGATTCTGAAAAAACACAAGGATAAAGACAGAGACAGGCCGTCGAGGTCCAAAACTGCCGACGACGCTTTTCCTAAGCCAGTCACCAGTTCACCGGTACTCAATGAGGTGCTTTCGCAGCCCCTGATACCTGCTACTTCTGACTCGTAGGCCTCTACTGAGACCCATTCGGAGTCTGGTATGCAGCGAGATGCTTCACCTATGGAACCCGCGGATGTCTCTACCTTGGATGGGTCTGGAGCCGCTGTGCAGGCATCGGCGTCTGAGGGGTGTATTCAGGCCTACAGACTTGCATATTAAACCGACTTCACCTTCAATACTAAGGCCTAAATCTCGATATGTGTCTAAAACACTGATGCGCAGGCCACATGTTCAGGCCCCTATGCCTCTGATGTAGAGGATTTCATTCCTTCTGCCCCCCCGAGGACTTTTCTTTTGGGGAAACTTTACATACCTTAAGGGAGCATTTCCACTGGGAAAGTCAGGAATTTTCTGATTCAAAAAAGAGGCTTAGGGATTTTCTTCTTCCGCCTCAGCATAGGCCTTTGGCTATACCTCCTGTACTAGACATTGTTGTGTTTTCAGAATCCAGTATGGCCCCTGATTCCCTGCCTATGGCTCCAAGTAAACCTGACAGATACTACAGGGTTCCTGAGTCCCACAAGTTCCTTTTCAAAAATCCTGTTGCAGATCCAGAAACCATTTCTCAGGGGCCCAAAGGCATTAAGGCTTCTACTGCTAAAAATCCTACCCCTTCTGATAGAGACACCAGGGTGCTGGATAGATGGGGTAAAAAGGTTTATACTACTGCAACCTTGGCAATGGGCTTTAAACTGCCAATTTCATATGTTAAAATATCAACAGCATATTATAGGACTGCTTAAACAGAAAATTATGTTGATTTCTGACTGTGTGGAAAATAAAGATTTACAGGATTTATTGCATTTTGCTGAACAAGTTGGAAAACATACTTTGCAATGTGGTTTTGATTCTTTGGAGGCCTCTTGCAGGGCTGCTGTTACTGGGTCTGTTCTTAAAAGGCATGCTTGGCTTAAAGAGCAATCTCTACCTGATCATGTTAAAGCAAAATTGTTGGATGCTCCTTTAAATCAGGACCACCTGTTTGCAACTTCTTCAGCCTTATTGCCAACCTCCAAGATTTAGTAGGCAATGGCCTACTAAGAATTGGTCCTTTCCAGCTCCTTCCAGATCCTCTCAAGCCAAACCCAGACACACCAAAAGCACCAGGTTTCAGTCCCAGGGGACTCTCAGAACTAAGCAATGGGGGGCCTCCACTTCCAAATCTGGAAATAACAAGACTCCCCCCATGGTAAACAGTCTCAATGACTTTCCTTTAAAATTACCAGGCACTTACCTTTTAGCTGCCCCTTTGTGGGGGAAATATTGCTCTTCATGCAAAAAACTGGGAGCTCATAACCCAGGACAAATGGGTTTTAAATATAGTGTCCCAGGGACAAATGGGTTTTAAATATAGTGTCCCAGGGATACAGATTTCATTTCCAGACGTTGCCAACACCAAACGGGTGGCCAGACCTGCCCCCAAATCAGTGGGCAGAGGCTCAAAAACAAGTACTTTCCCTCTTAAACATGGGGGCTATTCAACCGGTACCAGAAGAGGAAAAGGGACAAGGTTTCTATTCCAGGCTTTTCCTGATACCCAGAAAAGACAAATCATGGCATCCAATTCTGGACCTGTCTACTCTAAACACCTTTCTGGACATTCCAAAATTCAAGATGCTGACTCTTCACCAGTTGCTTTCTATGCTGGGCAAAGATGCCTGGTTGGCAACTCCAGATTTAAAAGAAGCATACCTGCACATCCCAATCAGGGAATCTTGCAGAAGATACCTACACTTCAAAGCAAGCTACTTGCATTATCAGTTCTCTGCACTGCCCTTTGGCTTGTCTACTTGTGCCCAGGGTATTCACAAAGTGCTTGGCTCCAGTAATTGCATTTTGCAGGCAAAGAAATATTCAGATATCTCCATACCTGGACGATTGTCTAATTCAGGCAGAAAACCAGGACATACTTCTACATCATCTGGCGTTTGTAAAAAAGGGTTCTAACTTGTCTGGGGTACACCATAAACGAAAAGAAATCACAACTGGTACCCTCTCGACAAATTACATTCCTGGGTGCAAGCTTGAATACAACTGCCCAGATGCCTTTCCTCACGCCAGAGAAGCAAATTCATTTGGTAACTTACTTCAGACAAGTGGCCACAAAAACCGTGCTATCTGCAAGACAAATACTACAAGCCTTGGGGTTCATGGCCTCCTGCATTCTTCTAATTCCATATGCAAGACTGCATATGAGGAAACTACAGTGGTACTTAAAAAGTCTATGGAGTCAACATTGTCACAGCCTGGAAACAATGATTCCTTTCATACCTTGCCTGCGCCTGGAGTTCCTATGGTGGGCACAGGCCTGCCACCAAAACAAGGGACTGCCATTCACAGTACCCCCTGCCACCCAAACCGTAACTATAGATGCATCAGACTATGCATGGGGGGCTCACCTGGCAGAGAAATGCATTCTGGGCAAATGGAACCCAAATCAAATGCACCTACATATCAATCAAAAAGAAATGCTAGCTGTACAGAATGCTCTGACAGCCTTCAAGGACTACATTCTTCCAGGACAACTAATGGTAAAGACAGACAACACCACGGTTATGTGGTACATAAACAAACATTCCTACCCCCTCTGCAGACTAGCCATGGCGTTGTGGAACACAGTCTTGAGCTACCAGGTGCACCTACGAGCTGAATTCCTGCCAAGAAAATTGAATACACTGGCAGATGGACTAAGCAGAAATCTCATGGACCTACACGAGTGGAAACTGGAACCACGGATTTTCAACATGTTGACAAGCAAATGAGGGAGCCCAGACATAGATCTATTTTCCTCCCCCCAGAACTACCAGTTGGACAAGTTTTGCACAAGGACTCCCCACAAAAAAGCCTGGAAAGTGGATGCTCTATCCTTCAGCTGGAAAAACCTATCGGTCTGCGCCTTTCCCCCTCTGCCACTGCTCTCCAAAGTTCTGCTAAAAGTAAAACAGGACAAACCAAAAATGATTTTGATTGCTCCAGACTGGCCACACTAACACTAGTACCCACTCCTGCACAGTGTGTCACAAATATCTCCATGGCACCGGCCTCAGACACCTTCCTTGCTGTCTCAGCAGGAGAACCAAGTTCTGCACCCTCAGCTTCCAACATTGAACCTTGCAGCCTGGCTAATAACTTAAATTCACCCTTAGCATCCCTCAGCAAACCTGTGATGGATGTCATCTTGGAGGTGAGAAGACCTAGTACTAGAAAATTTTATGCTAACAAATGGAAAAGATTCTGTGCCTGGAACCAATCTTTAGGGATGAGCATAGCAGCACCCAATTTACCTCAGATTTTGCAATACTCAACTGAGATGCTTCACAAGGGGGCCTGTCTTTTTCCTCTATTAAAATCCATGCCTCAGCTATTTCAGCTCACTATAACACAGACCCACCCTTCTTTTCTCATCCCCTTCTCAAGCAGCATCTCAGAGGGGCAGAGAGCTTGAGACCACCCAGAGGAGCCCCTACCCTTGCCTGGGACCTTAACTTTGTTTTGGAGAAGCTCACTCTACCTTCTTTCGAGCCAGCTGCTACTGCAGACTTAAAATTTCCTTCTTGGAAAACAGCCTTCCTTTTAGCAATCACTTCAGCTAGAAGAATATGTGAATTACAGGCCCTTATGGCAGTGGAGCCTTTCATTATCCTTCATGTGGACAGGGTATCTCTGAGGACCAATCCATCCTTCATGCCCAAGGTGGTTTCCAGTGTGGCTCTTAATCAGTCCATTTATTTGCCAACCTTCTTTCCCAATCCACAAAACAAAGGGGAACAGATTCTGCATTCCTTGGACATGCACAGACAACTTAGATTCTACTTGGACAGAACTAAATTTTGAAGAAAATCTGAAAAATTGCTAGTAGTGTTTGCTGCAGGGCAGAGGGGAAGGCTATTTCAAAACAAACCATTTCTAAATGGATAAGCCATTGCATTCATTTCTGCTATAAACACCATGGAAAACCTATCTCCACAGGGGATCAGATCTCACTCCGCCAGGGTTGCATCTACTTCTGCAGCCTTTCTCAGGTGTTCCTACTAGGGATATTCTAGAAGTTGCTACCTGGAGTTCTGTACATACTTTCACCAAGCATTATCATTTACAAATTTTCTCTAAATCCAGAGCTGGTTTTGCCGCTGCTGTCTTGCAGGGCCTTATAGCTGGTCCTAATGCTGTATAAATTCCTCCTCCCAACCATAGCTTTGGGAATCTACCCAAATGTAATGACTGCAACAGTGAAACACGAAGAACATAGTACAGTTGTGTACACTTACCATAAATGTAGATGTTTGAGTATATTCACTGTTGCAGTCCTGGTCACCCTCCCTCCAGCCCCCTGTTTTTCTCCGACTATACCTCTACTTTCTTTTACTGTGCTTAAAAGTCTTTTTGGTGTATTTGCTTCTGGTTGGAGATATATTTTTGTGTTTTTAATTTTATTTGCTCCCCATTTGGGGGGCACCTGACATCTGGGGCAAGAAAAACTGATGTAATGGCATCGGCTGCATGTTTTATACCCCTGACGACTTGACGTCATGGAAGAAGAGACAGCAACCGATGCAGGACCCAAGACTTTGTTATTCAGGCCGACTGAGGGCAACTTGTCAGCAGATTACCCAAATGTAATGACTGCAACAGTGAATACACTCGAACAACTACATTTATTTCACAACCTTCAGTCCCAGAAAAAGACTTCATAAAGTGTCTCAAACTAACAAGTACTTGCCTGTTTTCTCACCTTAGATCAGACCCTGCAGCAACATCAACATCTATGCCAGGAGGGAACAGACTTCTGGTATCATCCAACCCTTCTCCAGTGGCCGAAGAGCGTAAGATTTTGGACAGATTTGCTAAGAGAATTTTTTTCCTTCTACTTTGGCATGTATAATTCTTAGCTATCAGACCTATTTTACCTTTTTTTGTATAGACAGTTTGAGAGACCTAGCTACCAGTCTTGCCCCTGAAGGTAGTCCTTATCTCAAAGCTATTGTTTCCAACATTTTCCAGGCATCTAAACATGCCTTAAGGAATATGTATGATTGTGCAAATACAGTGTTTAGGGCTTCTGCTACTGTTATGAGAACACATGCCCGAGTACAGAATCAAATATTTTCTGCTAAGGTAAAGTCTGAAATTTTGAAGTTAGTTTTTGATAAGCAAGTTTTATTTGGATCATTTGCTACACAAGTCCTCAAACAATTTGATGAGAGAGAACAAAATTAATTCAAGGAGTTTTGATGACTTTTCTGTGCACACCCATACAAACCTCACAGATACTATTTTACATCTATGCAACAAAATAAGCAGTGTCTACCTTCCTAGGCCAAATAGGAAAACAAAAAAGGGATGGCAGAAGGGGAACAGTTAGAAACAAGGATCCATTCCAAAAAAGGGAGAGTTTACAACTTTAGAATGACTATATCAAAATTCTTCCCCCATCTACTCCTCTACTGACCCATTATCTTAAAGTTTGCCCAACGACTGGCTCTGTACATTCCTCTTTGGCAACCGATTGTGACAGACTCATGGATGTTAAAGGTAGTTCAGATGTACAGCTGGCACTGTATACAAAAACTTCAATTTTAGGAGAGTTCCTCTCCACTCTCCGAAGCAAACAGAATTTTTTTCTTCAGGTTCAATTGAAGAACTGAGGGAATGAGTGTAGCATCTGTAGAAAGCCAAGATGAGACTATGTAGACTAGTTGCTGTGAAAGCCGATGCACTAGTCAGCTTTTTACAGTAAGTCAAGGATCCTTTTTTGCTCTTTGCTTGAAAACCTAAGTTGGTGGGGACAGCACATCTGGAACTGACAGTGACACAGGATGAGCTAGATATGACTCTAGTGATGAGGTAGTAATAAGGTTTGCTGTTTGTTTAAATGTAGGAGGAGTTTATGGTAAACATGGTATAGAAAATGTAGATACTGTTTGTGGTCAGATGGTTCTTATTTGCAGCAAAGTCTTTATATCCTTGACTTTTCTCCCAGTGGGTCTGTTCTACAATCAAACTAATTACCACTTGGAGAACATAGAGTTAAAGCTATTTTATGCCCATTTCCTATATGTTGACTACTTTGGCAATATATTTTCTTGAATAATGTGGGTGTGGTGCTTGAGAGACTACTACCTGTTGTGTCTGTAGTGTTACTGAGAGACTTATCTGCTAACGTAAGTAGTAGCAACGATACCTGGAGATGTATGACTAGGAGGAACAGCTTCCTAAGCCATACCTAAAGGGTGTATTCTTGGAGTTTATACAGGTCATGGTTTGTCTATAAGAAACCAGTTTGACATTTGGTATAATGGTTAAGGTCTTTGCCTCATAGGTACAGGGTTTGATTCTGATCTCATGTTATTGACAAGACTAAAAATAGCCCATCAGGCAGTTAGCCTAGTATTCACCTGTGACAGAGGTTTGCACTTGGGTTCCAGAGCACCTTAGGCAGAAGATCAGTGATCGACTTTGTGGTTTTGTCCTCATACTAGAGTTTTTGTGTTGCAAACATTTAGGTGAAGAGAGGAGCTATAGTGTCAACTGATGACTGCTTGATGCATGTTGCATTCATCAGTTACTGACAGTTACTAGACAGACCCAAACAATCTATGAGGTTGTCTTAGAAACCCTTGGTTGAAGTTTTGCAGTATGATTTCAGCCATGCCCTCCAAAGAAAACTTTGAAGGTATTCTGAGTGAGTCCAGTAGATCTAAATGGACCCTGTTTGAGACCTCATTAGTTAAGACCGAAGGAAGGAGCTATAGGCAGAGTGCTGCGAGTGGCATTCACATTGGTGGACACCGGTTTTGTGAAGCTGTCGACATGAAGAAGATGGCATTGTAGGCAGTGTTATTCAGGCATTCTTATTCAGTTCAGAGATATTAACAGGCCAGAAAAATTAGAAAACTAGGCTCGGGGGTCTGCTCCAAGGGGGCTTTCAAGTTGTGGAAATGCTTTGATAGGGTGTCAGCGTGCCAGTGATATATCTTTAGATAGAATATTTTTCTGTTGGCATTAGCTTCTACTTCTATCTCCCAAGCTGTCATGAGAAGGGCTGCAGGTTATTATTCCTCAATTTGCTCCTTAAAGGCCACCTTTGCATTTATAGTCTCTGTAGCAAGCTAATGCTTATATATAGTTTGTCTTTGTACTACTAATAAAGAACTAGACAGTTCCTTTAGGTAATGTATGAAAGACTACTACCAAAAGTGAGGTGACCTGTTTATAGTGTTTACAATACTTGTGGACACCTCTTAACCTGACATACAAACAGAATGCCACTTGTTTATTTGTTGTTGTTACTGCTTGCGGAATAACTGATTGACTTAGGATTTTATAGAAACAAGGCTTGTTGATATAAAGTTCATCACGTCTGAAACCAGGCACTGTCATACCTCTCAACTGTACATATTTTCTCAGAATGTCCAGATTTTTGCCTTATATTTTTGGTGTGTTCCTCCTAAAATCTGTACTTTTCTGGCAACTAGCTGAGGATTGAAGTCATTAAATAATGACAAACATTTGAGTTTAAGACTCCACATCCTTCAGAAAATTCATGCTAATGCAAAACCTATTATTCTATCAACTTTCTAAGTTTATAAGAGCAGTATTTCAAGTCTGTCACTATTTGTCCCCCCATCATTTTAGGCTTTGTCCTAATGTTTTGCTCTAAGAGGTTGAGAGGTATGGGCACTGTACCAGCACAAGTGCTTGTCTGATGTCTGGAAATGCGTTTGACACCAACTTTTCACAGGCAAACTTGGCAAGTCAGCATTTAGATAAATGTTTACAGCTGAAAAAGCTCTTGCATTATTCATGCTATACACTGGCTAGTAGGAGACTTTTATAAGTCTTAGTGCTGTATCCCTCAGATATAGTTCTCCTTTATATTTGCATACAAGGATGTCTTTTCAGGAAATTTGAAATTTCTTGTATACTTGCATGCATTGTGCGTCTTAAGGTTTATTTCACTAGCTACTTAATGTTGCAGATACAAAGTCCTCTGTAGGACAACGTTTAGAATTCTGAAGGAAATACACAGCATATTTCATTATATCCATCTTCTAGCTCTGTACTGACCTTTAGCTATGCTAGGGTGCTGGTTTTGGAACTCTTAATTCAGATTGTCCTAAATATGAAGGTGCCCTGCTTCTTAACTTTCGCTTCAGAAATAGTTTGTGTGTTTCTTCAGCAAAGAAGGTATTCACACTTGGGTGCAAAGTACTTGACAGGTGGCATTATGGTGAGATAAGGCAGTGAAGTGCAAAGTGTCCATTTCTTTTAAATGCCTTTTAATTGCTTGCACTTCTGCTTGCATACTGCGGTGCCCTGTATGAGTCATCTGAGCAGAACAAAGCTTTTACGTCCCTAGAAAACAGTTGTGCATAGTGGATCTTATCTGTTTAACAAAAATAGAGTAATTTTATAGGAGGGGTAGATGTGACATGTTTGCAGTGTGCCCACTTCCCTCCATAAATTGCACGCATGCATTGGATTCTGATATTAGAAATCTAATATTGAAAATGGGATCAAGGAAGATGCATCCCTTAGCTTAGCTATACGAGTTTATATTGAAGTTTTTGTGACTGGATTTAAGGGAAAGAAATTCAGTAAATGAATACGAACCATGTTTCTATATAGAAATATGAACTTGAAAAAATAAAGCTAAGTGGTTATTTACCATTCTCCAGGACTAAATTAAATTACAGAGAGAATCTAACAAACATGTTTACGTAAATATCACACCAAATCCACATGGCAATAGAAAATACTTCCCAAGTCTTTTCTCCCTTAGCAGTAAACTTCTTTAAAAGAGTTACAATGCACACAGCTAAAAGTCTCCCATTTAGTTGTGCCCAGCTGTGAAGAAAAATGAACAGTAGCTCTTTTCAGTATTTTATCATTTAATTAAAGGGGTTCAACTCTGATGCACACCATATCCTATACCTGTTTCAATTATTGCACTGTATGTCTCACTCAGCAGTTGGTGTTAGATCCATATCAAGTTCTCAGTATTTTTTCTAGTTTCTCTGGAAATGCCCTTTGCCTTGCTGTTTTCCAATTAATGCTGCACATCAAGTTACAGGCAAGATAGCACGAGGTCTGCACCACAGTTGTAGCAAATGTCATGTAGTTATTAATGCACATGAAAGAAATGTTCAGGTCCTCATAACCTTTGACTATTCATAGGCATGCCACCTTTCCAGAGATGCTTGTGTCTCTGTCTGCACAGGATCATAGATGTGATGCTCTTTTTAATCTGTCATCGTTGAAAATTAAACAAGTGTCTTCATGACCTATGTTCCCGTTTTTCACTTTAGGAGCAACTTCCTGACGTGAGAGGCTAAGGCACAGTGCCCTCTCTATTAATGCTGTATAAGATGAAGCTCCTTTCTTTAATTAATTTAGTTCATTTGAAATGTAGAAAAGTATTGTTATGGATTTTTAAAAAGGAATCAGAATAATGCTTATTGAGCTACTTACATTTCCGCAGTTAAGGTATAAAATTGCATTGCATATCAAGTAACAGTTACATACCAGATAATAACACTTCATTGTGAGCGTCTGTGCTTTTAAGCAGTTTCTTACAACTTTTGCACAAAACAGTAACAATAGTACTGGCCATTTTTCCTTTGACATATATATGTATATGTATAATCTCATAAATGATTCAGACTTTCTCCAGCCTGCTACAGCCTACTGTAACATGTTGGATGCAGGATATTGTAAATAAGAAAATGACAAGTATAATTAAAAAAAAATAACATTTAAAATATGTGTATGTCAATTTTCTAAGCTTAAGAATGTCGAGACAGAGTAAGGTGGTTTGGGGTGATACTGCACCTTTTCTGAAGCAGTGAGACCTTCTACAAGTGATATCAGGTCATGAAACGTGTTCAAGGTCAAACAAGGTCACACAATTGGCAAATAAGGTCCAAGGGATTCAAACCCTGTACCACAGGAGCTGCAGCGTACATACTTGATCCTTTGCTTCAGTTGTCAGACTGTTATTCAGACTGTTGAACATCTCTGGTTAGCCTGATTTTCCCTAGTGCTGCAAACTGTCATTAACTAATGCATATTACATTTGGTTGAGCAGGTACTTCCTACTAGGCCAGACTTCGTTTTACAAGGTGACCCAGCGATTAAAGCTCAGACATTTGAAAATGCAAACTAAATTAAGTACTGGAACATAGAAATGGTGTAGAAAGTTTAAATGCAAAGGGCTGACTGTTTTTCCATACTGCTAATTTGGTATACTGTTGTTCTAAGCCTTTTTTTAATCCTGTGGCTTTTGTAGTCTTGAGCACAAAATTGGATCGTAGCAGTCCCAAGCAGTACAAAGGTACCATCACCACTTAGAACACTTTATTAATAGTACAGAAGTGTTTTATAATACAGAATGTGTGTCAGGGATGTCAGAAACTAAAGAAAGTCTGTGCTTTTGTGTTCCTTTAATGGAAATTGTGATTGATGATGTTATGTTTGGGGTCAGAATTTTAAAATAATCAAAAACTACACTTAAAATATAATTTCCATTTCATTTTCTAGGAGTCACCATTTAAGAACAAACTTTTGGAAGAGAATGATATTCCATTACCCTGCGTGGACTGCATTTATGGAGGTATGGTAGTGTTTTTATATGTTTTTAAGGAGCCATATTGTTTCATTCTTCACAGTTAAGATATGAAATCACATGACAGATCAAGTAGAGTATGAAATGCACCACAGACCAGTAGGCATCACCATTGCAGTACATCTGTGCTTTAGGTTATCAGTCGAATCTAGTCTAGATGAAGAAATGCATGTGAAAAATGCTGTATAGATTGTGTGGCAATGACTGTGATACTGGGCCATCCTAGAGTACCACTAGCTGTTTTATTTTTCTTTTAATAGAATGAAGTAGAAATATATGCCACATGTATACGAGTACTTTCAGGATCAAAATCAGGGTTGAGACATCAGGAAAAAAGTGACAGAAGAGAATACACAGTCACTGGGTACTTGAACAATATTTCTCTGAAGTATTTATTACATGTTCAAGCCACTGATGATCAGTGTTGATAGTAATGGCTGGTGGTGGCAAGGTAGGAAGTTCAATTTTGATACAGTATAGCTGAAGAAAGACTGAGAGGTTAACATATTATTTTCTTTACATGCAAATATTCTCCTCGCTTCAGTGCACAGTAGCTGGTGAGAAACACTGCTTGCCACAGTCTTGTAACTGACATCCTCCTCTTTTCCCAGTCTTTGAATCTAAGTCTTTGTGTATAATAAAGAGGCATTGCTCTGTGATCCTCTCTGTCAACTTGAATTTAGTTCATATCAGTTAAACAATGAATAATAACCTGGCAAAAAATAACTGTCATTAATATTCTAAGCAGGGTTCGATCACAAATGCGTATTTACCTGCCACAGTCCCAGACCTGCCCTACTACTTATATCCTGTAAACCTCTGTACTTCTCTATCTCTGACTGACCGTGCCATTGTATGGGAATTCGTTGTTGAAGGGGGATGTACACTTGGAAGAGTGCTGGAATTGCTGAGAAGTCACTTTAAATAGGAACCACTTAAAAGAAGTGAGTACTAACAAGGCTACAAGAGAACAGAGAAGAACTTTGGAGAGCATCACTGTACTAGCATATCACAACATTTAACTTGCCACCGTATTTATCTCTGTCTGACCAGAATTTATGGAATTAGTGGCAATTTCTCTATAAGGAATCGGAGCAGTTCTTGAGCTTGTTAGGTGCAGAATATTTGAGAGAGTGAAACTCATTTATATTTCTCATGTTTATACCATATTCTCTGTCTCCTGTTACCATTTTGAGTGCCCTACATTTCTGTTTGTTGCACTAGAATGAGTTTCTGCTTCGTAGTGGCTTCAGTTATGTATTTCTCTAATAGTTTCAATTTTGTTTTCTTCTTTGCAGTTATCAGCTCCTTCATGGGTACAAGTTAAGGTTTCAGCTGTGGTGCCAAAATTCATTAATAAACATTCTCAATTTAGGTACATATCATCTACTGACTTCCGCAAAGTGTTTTTTTTGCATAGGACCCAGAACACAGTGTGGACAAGTATAAGCAATGCAGTAAATATAAGCAAGCAACCAGGTATTAAACTCATTTTTAACAGAAAAAATGTACAAGGTCCTTTGAAAAAAAAATAAAAAATATATACTTTAAACCAATAAAACAGATAAAGTTAAGCAGATCAACTGTAAAAGGACAGGATCTAGTAGGAGGATGAACATTTCTTAAACAGACTCCACCTGTCTTCAACCACGTAACAGTAAGTCAGAGGCAGGTGTAGCTACTTTACCTACAAATACACTTCTGTTTTTTTGGTGCCATCACAGCCTTTTCCATTGCAAGACCTATGTGGCAGCCAGTTATATATACCTGTAAGAGTTACAGGAGTACAGACTTCAAGTCCTTAACGGCCCTGAGACTGCATCTACCCACTTTAATTGTTTATAATAGGTGATTTTGTTATCATGCATACTGATGTCATCCTCACCAGGTTGTGTGAGAATAGAGTGACAGCTGTCTTTTTGAAGTCAGGAACCAGGGTGTGACAAGGACTGTTGGAATCCTCCTTCCTGATAAATACGATTATGACCTGATATTGGCCCATGTTGGGGTGAATGACCTTAGGCACTCAACCCAGAAGGATATGACTGAGCTTGCTATGCGTGTGTCCTGGGTAGGAAGGACACTGCTGTTAAGTGGTATTTTACCTTCAGCCAGTATGATACTGAGATTCAAAGACAAGATAATTTTCTTTAGTAATTGGCTGTGTAGCTGGTGTCATTCTAGGGGGACCCAATATGTAACGACATGGGGTGAGATGACTTGACGAGCCTTTCTGTTTTGCCAGAGGTGATCTATACCTCTCTTACCAAGGCTTTTGAATGCTAGATAAAGCCTTTGCTGCCCCATAATGCCCTTTTTTAGGCAGAGTCCATCTGTTGAACATTCCAACCTAGTACAGTCCTATCTGGAACATGTTAAAGTGGTTCTACTCAAAGCCAGGAGTCTCAAAAACATGCTAGAACTTGAAGCTGTCCTGCAGTGTATGTACATGCATATATGGGTAGTTACAGAGACATGATTTCAAAGCAATGAACAAATTCCCTCTGTTTGTTGGTTTAACACCTATCATATATTCAGACCTAGTTGTGGAGGAATATCAGTATTCGTGAAGTGTCACCTCATGATGGAGACTTCGGGACACTAAATTTGAACTGTCCAAATTACCGTAAACAAAAACTGTCCAAATTACCCTAAACAAGATTATTTGCCACTTCATATAGAGCACTTTCTGTGTCCCCTTCTGAGTATGATGGCCATCTCATCTCCTTAACTGAAATCACCATTCCTTTCTACTGGGGGACTTCAGCTATTCTTCAGTAAACTGGCTGACCTTGACTGCCTGCCAGTATTTGGCATGCCCAGTGCTTGCTTGATGTTATAAATGCTAACTCTGTTTTGCAAATGGTTAACCATCCTACTGAGGGCCCCAATACCCTTGATCTAATCCTCACAAGTATGGCCACTTCTTACACACCTCCATATATGTGTTATCTTCCTTTGTTAAATCAGGCAGTAAATTAATGACCTTTTCCTGACACTTCCCCGTAAGTACTGCTGTGTTGAGACTTCTTAAAAGCAGTCCTCCTATAGTTGCTTGCTGACCTAAATACAATTCATTGTAATCCTCCTCCTCAGATTGATCCCATTGCTTAAGCTGTTGCCTATGGATCTGTCTTCTACTCCCAGTTAAATAGTTATGCACAAAATATAATGAGAAATTTAAAAACAAACTATTATGGTTGAATACCTGTATAAATAAATTCTATAATAAGAGAAATGAATTACTTGTACGAAGTCTCATTCTACATGAAATAAGAGAAAGAATACTTAAGCAAACTAGTGAAGAGCTTAAAAGAGCCATTAAGAAGCTCAAAGCTGAATATGAACTTAAAATGCCCATTAAATCCAATAATGACTAAAAATCTGGGTCTATATTATCTTGCTGAAAGCTGTTTCCAGTGAATACGGCACGATCGAACTTCAAACCACGAAAACCCACTAACGCAAATGGCCGTCACCATGAAATTCCCCTTTACCCCACTGTAGTGCGATGTCTGAGTTGGTATATTTATTTAGGGGTGTGTGTGTAATAATTTAAATGGTCTGTGGTGTTTAGTTGGGCCACCAAATTTTTTCCATAGGAAAATAATGGTGACCTGGCCGTTCGCATTAGTGAGTTTTCACAGTTTGAGGTTCGATCTTGCTGTATTCACCGGAAACCGCTTTTGGCAAGATAATATAGACCCTAAAAATCTTCCTTTAACTATGTTGGAAAGACTTATTTTCATAAATGTCTCAGCCCATGCTTTCCCTTAAACCTCACTCCTTCTCCTGAGCATTGTTCTGCATGCATTTGCCCCACAAATTCTGTGTACTTCCATGTAATTTGCTCCTTCCATTTTCTAAAGAACTCCATCAGAAATTAGTAGTCTAAAATAATACTGCCCACTCTGACATGATTAAAATAGCTAATAACTCAGATGACTAAATTAGTGCAAATTTTACTCCATTCACAGTTATAGCTATTCCACAGATTCTTCACAGAACAAATGGTTCATCAAATGCCTAGTTAAAGGAACTCAACATTTTTCAACCGGTAAGTAAAACATGTTGATGTGACGGGTTCATTATTCAGTATATCTCACAACTTTGGAAGAAACTTCTACTACATAAACAGGTAAACGTATCAGAACCGACACAGCTGCAGGCAAAATTCAAGTAAAAAACTTACTTTAATACATAAAAAATAATAAAACAGAGTAAGTGCTTTCACGTTATGTAACCACCACTTCATTAGACTGAGCACAGAAAGTTTCCAAGCCACTTAAATAGCTTGTAAAATAAATCAATTAAAACCATCAATTAAACCAACAAATTCTTAACGGAACCAAGACAGAAGGTGTAAAAAAATGACATGTAGTGTAAATATATATAATACAAACATTACTGAAATAAATGATGTTCTTCATCTCACATTGCTGCAGTCCTTACACTTGGGTAGTCCGCTGTCCTCGGTCGGCCCGAATATCAAAGTATTAGGCTGACGTCGGTCAAGGCGCTTAAGACTGACATCAGGACGTCAGGGTACAAATGCGCATGACCGACGTCATATCCTCAGTCTTTTTTGCCGCATGGTCCGATGCAGAAGCAGCGTTGCAAGTGCCGTTCGGCGTTCTGAAATTTTGGTCGGAGTTTCAGGCGGAGTCAAAGTTGGCTAAGTACCCGTTGGGAATATTTTGTTTTTCTTGCCTCAGTGGTTTACCGGATGTCAGAAAAAGTGAATAACTGTATTTCTTGTGGGAAACAGATACCGCATAGAGATTATCATACTTTGTGTATTCCTTGTTTGGGGCCTGAGCACGGCGTTGTTGGGTGTCGCTTTTGTGCTAGGTTCAATAAGCGCACTATTAAGCGAAGGTTGGATTGTGCCAGGTTGGTCTTTGGGAAGCGGTGCAATTATAAGATGCCGTCGGATGCTCCGGCGCCCGCGTCTTCAAGAAGCGCAAAGACAAGGCAGCTAAGCCCAGGCAAGAAGAGTCGTCCGTGCGGACGCCGGTTCTTTAGGCGTCAGTGGAACCGGTGGTTCGCGGAGGCTTCTCAGGAGTCCCAGGGGGAGACTTTGTTATTGCAGGATGTGGCCTCTCAGGAGGCAGGTCAGGCTGAAGGGGCTTCTCAGGTTACTGTACTCCCCTCCCTTCCTAGGGTGGTTAGGCCTTCTCCTTCTGTTTCTAAGGCTTCTCCCAGAGGCAGGCCAGGTTTAGCTTCTGTTGGTGTCACTCCTAGTTCTTCAGGATCTGTGCCCAAGAAGCACATGCTTAAAATGGCAGAACATTTAATTTCTTTGATTAGAGGTTCTTTGCCCCTCCAGATAAGAGGCCTAGGGTGGAACCAGAGTTGGGGAGTTTTGAGCAGCCTTCAGATGTTTCAGAGTCTTCGGCTGAAGACTTGCAGGAGTACTCTCCTTATTCTGATTCTGATGCAGATGAATCTACCCCTTCTGCTTCTCCTCCAGAGGATTTTTCATTTTCAGAGACTCTTCATTCCATGAGGGAGCATTTTAAGTGGGAAGGTCAGGACTTCTCTGATTCCAGGAAAAGGCTTAGGGAGTTTTTGTTTTTGCCCCAGCATAAGCCTTTGGCTATACCTCCTGTTCTGGATGTTGTGGAAGATGTGTTTGCGGAGGCTTCACTTAATCCTGATTCTTTGCCTCCTGCTCCTGTTAAACTGGATAGGTATTATAGGGTGCCTGAGGCTCATAAATATCTTTATAAGAGTCCTAGGGCGGACCCAGAAACTGTTAGTCAGGGACCTAAGGGTGTCAAGGCCTCTGTTGTAAAAAATCCGGTTCCTCCAGATAAAGAGGCCAGAGCTTTGGATAGATGGGGAAAGAAAGTCTATACTTCCTCCACCTTAGCTATGCGGGCTTTGAATTGCCAGTTTCACATGTTGAAATATCAGAACTATCTTCTTTCTCAACTGAAGTCTAAGGTGGATGCTCTGGCGGAAGGCATTGAGTGTAAGGAATTACAAGATTTAGTGCATGTTTCTGAACAGGTGGGTAAGCATTCTTTACAATGTGGTTTTGATGCTGTACAGGCCTCGTCTAGGGTGGCTGCCACTGGGTCAGTTCTTCGCAGGCACGCCTGGCTGAGGGATCAGAATTTATCTGAACATGTTAAGACAAGGATTTTGGATGCTCCTTTACAGTCTGATGTGTTGTTTGGTTCACCTGTTGAGTCAGTCTTGAAGAAAATGGAAGACAAGGCTAAGTCTATGCAGACTGTTAAAGATTTTTTGCAAGTCCAGCCTCCGAAGTTTAGTAGGAATTGGCCTGCTAAGGGGTGGACATACCCTTCTTATGATTCACAGTCTAGGGGTAGATCTAGACGCGGTAGGGGTAGAGCTCAGAGCTCCTTCAGACCTAGAACAGGGAGTTCTCTTGCACAATCTTCAGGTGAGGGCAGGGGCCAGTCCTTTCGTAAACAGGCCCAATGACCTACCTTTTCAGCTGCCAGATCCTTCTTGCCTGGCAGCACCTTTGGGAGGAAGGTTGGCACTCTTCAGGGAAAATTGGACTTTGATTACCCAAGACAAATGGGTACTGGATATCATACACCAAGGTTACAGATTTTATTTCCATACCTTGCCTCCTTTCAAAGGCATGCCGGACGTTCCTCCTCAGCAAAGACTAGAGGCTCACAAACACATTTCTCTGCTGCTCCAAATAGGGGCCATACAACCGGTCCCTCTGTCAGAAGTGGGCCTAGGATTTTATTCTCGCCTGTTCCTAGTACCAAAGAAGGGGAACACGTGGAGACCAATTTTGGATTTATCTATCCTCAACACTTATCTGGACATTCCCAAGTTCAAAATGTTGACGTTACAACAGCTTTTACCTCTGCTGGGCAAAGATCACTGGATGGTGACTCTGGATCTCAAGGAGGCTTACCTTCATGTTCCTATCAGGCTAAGTTGCAGGAAGTATCTGCGTTTTCGAGCTGGGACTTCTCATTATCAGTTCTCTGCATTGCCCTTTGGCTTATCTACTGCGCCTGAGTGTTCACGAAGGTTCTGGCTCCAGTGATTGCTTTCTTCAGGCTAAGAGGAATACAAATCTATCCTTATTTGGACGATTGCCTGATTCTGGCCCAAGGAAAGGACGAACTTCTTCATCATTTGCAATATGTGATAGCAGTGCTAAGATGCCTGGGGTATTCTGTGAACGAAATAAAGTCCAGTCTAGTACCCTCTCAGGACATGTGCTTTCTGGGTGTGAGACTGAATACAGCATCCCAGATGGCCTTTTGACCCCGGACAAACAAAAGAATCTTTCTCTTTACTTCCATCAATTGTCTCATCAGTCCAGGCTGACTGCAAGGACAGTCCTTCAAGCCTTGGGGTTCATGGCATCTTGTATTCTGGTGCTTCCCAATGCCAAACTGCATATGAGGAAGCTACAATGGTATCTCAAAATGTATGGACACAGCACTGCCAAGATATGGACACTGTCATTCAGATAATACCTTGCATTCAAAAGGAATTTTTGTGGTGGGCTCAGGAATGTCACCTAAACAAGGGACTCTCTGTGACCCGGCCAGAGGCGAGTCAAATTCTAACGACAGATGCCTCAGACAAAGCTTGGGGAGCTCATCTAAATGGAAAGTGGATACAAGACACGTGGCCTGCCAGACTTCAACATCTACATATCAACTTGAAGGAGATGTTAGCAGTCCAATTTGCTTTAATAGCTTTCAAGGATTTACTTCTTCCAGGGCAGGTGTTGGTTCTAACAGACAACACAACTGTCATGTGGTACATCAACAAGCAAGGGGGAACGCATTCTTATCCTCTATGCAGGAAAGCAATGATTTTGTGGGAGACTGCTCTCAGTTTACAGCTAAATCTTCAGGCAAGGTTTCTGCCGGGAGCACAGAACTCCTTAGCAGATGTGTTGAGCAGGCAAATTATGGATCCCCACGAGTGGAAATTGGATCCTCATGTATTTCAGAAATTGACAGTGTCATGGGGAACTCCAGACATAGATCTGTTCGCTTCTCCACTAAACTACCAGCTGCCAAAGTTTTGCACAAAAAGGTTTCATCCCACAGCTTGGAAAGTGGATGCTCTTTCATTCAATTGGAGCAATCTTCATGTGTATGCCTTTCCACCTCTGCCTCTCCTCCCAAAGGTACTCCTGAAGGTCAGACAGGACAAGCCAAAGATGATTTTAATAGCTCCAGATTGGCCTCGACAGCACTGGTACCCATTACTGAGAAGTCTGGTACGGGAGCCTCCATGGCCTTTGCCTTCGATTCCACACCTTCTGTCTCAGGAGAACAGTCATTTACTCAATGTCAAACTTCACTCTCTTCACCTGACAGCCTGGCATATTCTGTTTTAAACCCTGGAGGGTCTCAGCTTCCACAGCAAGTTTTGAATGTTATTTTGGAGGCCAGAAGGCCTAGTAGAAGAAAAGTGTACGCAGATAAATGGAAGAGATTTTTATTTTGGAGTACAGCAAAGGAATTTGATGTTTCTAAGCCTAATTTAAGTATGGCTCTTCAATATCTTACTGAGTTACTGGACAAAGGTTTGTCCTTCTCTTCTATTAAAGTTCATGCTGCAGCAATTTCTGCTCACTATGACTGTGACCCACCATTGTTTTCTCAGCCTTTGTTTAAGCAATTCCTTAGAGGGGCAAAGAATATAAGACCCCCACGGAGAGCTCCTACTCCTGCTTGGGATCTCAATTTTGTGTTGGAGAAACTCACTCTACAACCTTTTGAGCCTGCAGCTACTGCTGAGTTGAAATATTTATCATGGAAGACTGCTTTTTTGTTGGCCATTACCTCTGCAAGAAGGGTTTCTGAGTTACAGGCCCTTATGGCGATTGAGCCTTTCTTAATTTTCCATAAGGATAGGGTATCTTTCGTACTAATCCATCCTTTATGCCTAAAGTGGTTTCTAGTGTGGCTTTAAACCAAACTATTCATTTGCCTACTTTTATGCAAACCCCCAAAATAAAGGGGAAAAGATTTTGCACACTTTGGATATACACAGGCAGTTGCGATATTATTTGAGCAGAACTAAAGGGTTCAGGCAGTCTCAGCAGTTATTTGTTTCTTTTGCTTTGGGTTCTCAGGGCAAGCCTGTGTCAAAACAAACTATTTCTAAGTGGATTGGGTTTTGTATTGCTTTCTGTTATTCCCATCATGGCAAGGAGATTCCAGCTGGGATTAGGCCTCATTCCACTAGGGCTACTGCCACTTCTACAGCTTTTTTAAGGGGGGTGGCAACTAAGGATATTTTGGAGGCAGCTACTTTGAGTTCAGTGCATACTTTCTCTAAGCATTATCACCTTCCACTTTACTCTAAATCGAGGGCTGGTTTTGCCACTGCAATTTTACAGGGCATTTTGGCAGCGCCTACTGCATTATAGTTTTGCCATCCTCCCTTATCTCTGCTTTGGGATTCTACCCAAGTGTAAGGACTGCAGCAATGTGAGATGAAGAACATAGTACAGTTTTGTACCTACCATAAATGTAGATGTTCAAGATCCACATTGCTGCAGTCCAATTTACCTCCCTCCTTCCCCTCTGTAGTTAGAGGCGGTTGTGTGGTTTGGGTTGTACATATTGTGAATATTGTATATTTTGTACATATGGTTAGTATAAGGGTGGTTGGTTGTTTTTTGCTGTCTTTTGGTTTTGACCTTTCTGTTTAGGGTCTTCTGACATCTGGGGCAAGAAAAGACTGAGGATATGACGTCGGTCATGCGCATTTGTACCCTGACGTCCTGATGTCAGTCTTAAGCGCCTTGACCGACGTCAGCCTAATACTTTGATATTCGGGCCGACCGAGGACAGCGGACTACCCAAGTGTAAGGACTGCAGCAATGTGGATCTTCGAACATCTACATTTATGGTAGGTACAAAACTGTACTCTTCAAGGGTCTAGGCTTCAAAAATGGTTTAAGGGAGACAACTTCATTAAGACCTGGTGCTTTGTCAGCATTTAAAGACAGAATCCACTTTTGTTCAAAGGATTCAGTCCGGTTCCTAATGTCCCCCCTCTTAAATTCTCAGAAATAATCTCAAGTACTAGAAACCTAAAACTATGGTCTGCTCCATAGCTAATTATGCCCTAGGCAAGGGCATTAGTATCTTTGCCATTTCTGATATCTCTTTGATGTTCCAAAATCCTATCTTTCAACTGTTACTCATACCTATGTAAAAAGCATGACAGTTAATACAATAACTAAAGTAAATAATATTTTGGGTCCTACAATCAGCATAAAAGTCTGTTTCTAATTTAAAATGCATGCGGGGATGTATGTAATTAAAACCTGTATGAATATATTTGCAGGGTGCACGATTTCTACATTTAAAAGCACCATTCCTATTTGATATCAATACCTTATTACGAGCAGAAGTGTTATAAGTGCCTTTTTAGTGATTTATTGTTCTTAAAAGAAAAATGTGGAACCGTGTCTATAACATTTTTTAATTCATCCACAGTATCTAAGATGTCCCAGTTCCTTTTAATAATATCACAGACACTATAAACATCAGAATATGTTAAGGGGAATCTAATCATCCCTTTTCCTTGTCGTGTCTGGGCATCTTGAATACTAGGTATGTTAGCATAGTAGGGCCTACATTTACCCCCACTTTCCTTAAAGGTATCAGTAATACATTTACTAATATCTTCTTCTTTGTACCTTCTGTCTAAAAACCCCATTTTCAGGGACTCGAGCGCTGTTAATTGTTCATCATTGTTATGGAGTCTCATGACCCTATAGACTAGTCCTTTGATTAACATTTCGAGTAACATGCCTAGGGTGCATACTGCTCTTATTCAGTAAGTTGTTTTTACTAGTAGATTTCTTATAATAAATACTTGTTACTACGTGAGTCAACTCAGCTTTCATCACCATGACGTCAAGGAATTCAATCTCGTCACAAGAATATTTAAATGTAAGCCTTAAAAAATCAATTGATTGCTGTAGATAATCTATAAATTGTGTAAAACAATTAACTGATCCGTTCCATAACGGAAAAATATCATCCCAAAACCTTGCATACCATAAAATATAGTTGGAAAAGCCTTCAGCCTGTAGCAATACATCTCTTTCCCATTGTACCAGCACAAGATTGGCGTAGCTGTTTGCGCATGCTGTGCCCATTACTACTCCAACCTTTTGTGCATAGAATTGTTCTTCAAACAAAGCAACATTGTTCTCCAGTACAAGCTCTAATAGTGCACATAATAAATTGATCTTATCAATAGTAAAACAGTGATTAATATTCATGAATTTCCTGATATTCTGTATGCCCCAAGCATTGGGAATCACAGTAAAAAGTGACTCTATCCATCATCACTAAAAAGTAATCAGTATTCAAGTTGTAAGTAGCCACAAATAACATTTGTAAAAAAACTTCTAGTATCTTTGAGGACTGTATCACAAGTGTCCAACAAAAAATGTAAGTTTTTTTCAATAAAAGTTGAAAGTGGCTCTGCTACTCAACCTTTCCCAGATACTATCGGGCGCATAGGTAGGAGTGTTAAGTTTTTATGCAGTTTGGGTAAACCATAAATGATTGGTCTAAGTGGTTGTTTACCTCAAGGTATTGGAACAGCTTCTCATCGATCATACCTGTCACAGGCATATCAAACACAAAGAATGATACTTTCTCAATAATACCATTGACCTTGGGTTTAGAAATACAAACATATGTAGTGTCATCACATAACAATTTATCCATTTGTGCCTTATATAAATCCCCATCTAATACAACTATTCCTCCACCTTTATCCGCTGGACTAATTTCTATAGAATTCATATTCTTAAGTTCTATGAGAGCAGCATGCTCCCCACTTGTCAAGTTAAAATACTTATTCTTCCTTTTAGATTCAAAATCTCTCCTTATCTGCTTTTCACGTATCTCGGTAAAAGTATCTATCTTAGCATAAGGTGATGGAATATAGGTACTGGGTTTCTTGAAAAGGTTAATGCCGTTATTGCTAATATCTGGCAACATAGCTTTCAATGTGAGGGTTCTATCAAACAATCTTAAATCAGTTAGTACATCTGTTAAATTGGCCTCTCTAGCCGGAATAAACGAGAGGCCTTCATTCAAAAGAGCTAATTGTGATGGAGTTTATTGTATGGAAGAAATATTGATTACTAAATTATTTACCTCTGTTTCCGTGGCAACACTACATTCTCGTTCATTTCTGTGTTTGGGTGACACTGTGACTTGCCCTTTCTCCCCCGACTCTGCGATCTGTCTCTGATGGGAAAAGGGTTCTGTAGATTAAAAGGTGTAGTCACAGGTTTAGGTCCCAGGCTAAAAACTGTAGAGTCAGAAGAATTCCCGGTATTCTCAGAAAAGGATTTTCTTTTCTTATGCACATACAGCATCGGCGTTCTCTCTCCACTACTATGTTGCTGAGGTGGCTCAGATCCGCTTCCGGTCGTCTGAGCGAGTTCTGTTGAATTCACACCCACAGGACCTCCCACTGTAGAAGGCATGGCCAGGTTCGTAGATTTACTAATTTGACCAACAGAAGGCTCTGGAGCTTGCTGTGAGCCTTCAGAATTAATTGTGGATGTAGAACTGCTTCTATTCCAAGTAAAAACTGCTCCACTAGAGAAATCTTTGATATCACGATTCAGCTTTTTGGTTTTAATAAGCTGCAGCTTCTTCTCATAGGTCAAAATATTGTCATATAAAGTGTCTAATTTATCACAGATGATCTCGGCAGGAAAAGCAGCATATATTTCATTCTACAAAATAAGAGTTTGTTTCTGTAATTCCTACTCCTCGGGAAGAAAGAAATCTATAAGCAGTTGTAAATACCCAGAGCTATCCTGCAGATTGATTGACTGCCACTGAGAATTTAAGACGGGGGGACATTAGGAACCGGACTGAATCCGCTGAACAAAAGTGGATTCTGTCTTTAAATGCTGACAAAGCACCAGGTCTTAATGAAGTTGTCTTACTTAAACCATTTTTGAAGGCTAGACCGTTGAAGCATTGATTTCAGTAATGTTTGTATTATATGTATTTACACTACATGTCATGTTTCTACACCTTCTGTCTTGGTTCCTTTAAGAAATTGTTGTTTTAATTGATTTATTGTACATGCTATTTAAGTGGCTTGGAAGCTTTCTGTATTTAGTCTGATGAAGCGGTGGTAACATATTGTGAAAGCGCTTACTCTGTTTTATTATTTTTTATGTATTAAAGTAAGTTTTTTACTTGAATTTTGCCTGCAGCTGTGTCGGTTCTGGTAATTTTACCTGCTTATTTATATTATTTTTATTGTACTGCTCCTCATTTTACTCACGGCATTTTATTTATACTATTTCAAACTTCTACTACATGTCCAGCAGAGTAGCACCCTTTCACCCTTCAAGGTGAAGCTAGTTAAATGGGTGGGCAACATCAAATTCTTTCCCAGGGTATCGTGTATTGTTTAGCACATTTATTGGATTATCACATGTATTGAATTATCACTTAAGACATAGGCAAACATATATTTATCTGAAAGAAAACAAACCATGTTAACATGTTCACAGTTACAAACATTATACATCACACACATTCTTTTATGCAATTATCATCAATCCAACATTACATACATTGCTCACTTCCTCCCTCCCTTAAACCTCATTCCTCTCCCAGAGTGTTATTCTGCATATATTGTTTTCACAACTTCCATTTTTTTATGTAGTTTTCTTAAACACTTTGCTAAAGATCCTACTTCCAGTTTATTTTATCTCTGTTAAAATATTCACTACTTCAAGTACAGTTGGTTTAGACTTTGATTTTCATTTTCATATATCCTAGCTCAAAGAAATAATTTCCTTAGCTGTACCCATTTGCTCATACAATATTTCTGATAAGAGTACTCTTTAGGGGATTTTTAAAATCTGCCAACTCATTACACTTTCAAAACATGTGTTCCACTTCATTCTTCCATATCTCACCTCCCACATTGCCATTTACCATAGGAAAAATTATTTGGAGTTTGCTTGGGGTATAAGAATACGGGTCTTAATAGTAGATGAACGCTTAAAATGTCGAGTACGACATACTCGACATCTTTTAAGCGAAAGTTCATCTAAGCGAACCCCCAGAATCTCGAAACAAGGAGTTTAGAAAAGTTATAGTTGGCCAGCCGTCAGGAAGCCAACGGCTGACTGTTACAATGTACTGTACACCATTACAACCTCCCCCCAAAAAATCTCCCCCCCCACAAAATCGACATTCCCCCCCCCACCCACTTAAATATACCAACTCCAAGAACGTACCACAGTGGAAGACTGCCATAACATTACACAAGATGAACGTTGAGACCGCACCACAGTGGAGTACTGTAAGAATGGCAAAAACAGGGTGAACATTCTGATGTCAGCCATTGGCTTCCTCATGGCTGGCCAACTGTAACTTTTCAAAACTCCTTGTTTTGACATTCTCGGGTTTTGCTTAGATGAACGCTTGCTATCGAGCATGTCGTACTCGGCATTTTAAGCCTACGTTCATCTAATAGGGAGCCTAGGAATACCTATACAAGCACTACAAGAAGAAATCCTAATCTTCTAGACTTTGTTGCATGTTTGGAAATTATTTATATGTCCTCCCATTGTTTCTTTGTGAATTCTTTATCCAGTCTCTGTTTCCCAATCATTTCTAATGTCCACTGATTCCTACAGCTATTGTGCAATATTTTGTATGCCATACTAATTATCCATTTTTAACAGCAGCTTCTGTTCTAGGTTCAACTTAAAACTCTACCAGAGCAGGTCTTTCACTTAGGATCCCCCAATCCCTTTCTTTTTGCCCCTACTCTGATATCAATCCCTGCTAGGGAAGGCAGTCTGTAGCCTGCAGTTCAAATGTCTTCTTAGTCTTGTCCCATCCTATTACCTTTCCCTCTCTAGTTATTTGTTCACAGTACCTTGGTTCCTGTGCCAGCTTTCTCCAGTAAATTTCAGCCCCCTCTTTCATATTCTCTGTACCCCTAATTGCGGTCATCCCTATCGGCAGAAAACTCTTTTCTTGAGTCTCATGTCGGCTTAGTTCTTAGAGTACTTTTTGCTACTGTATGAATATAATATATATATTTTTTAATTTCCCCAAGTCTTTTAGGTTTCTAATACTGTGACTGGAATGGACCTCATTCCTAAGTCAAAGTATGATTAACATTAATGAAACTAATATTGTTTCAGTCTTTGAAGTTAGCCAGAAGTGCTCTTTGCAGCACCCGCAATGTGCCCAGTAAAGACTCCTCCTGCAATTCGTACGGGGTTACATGTGTTGGTAATATACCTAAGTATGACTGTCAATTCTTTTTTTATAAGACCTGCTGCTTCTACTACTGTTGGAACTGTCTGGGTATCCTTCTTCCACTTTGTCCTTGTTTCTGCCTCCAAATCCTGGTGTTTTATGACTTTGTGTCTCTCTGTACGTAAGACACTATAGTCACTGGTTATAGCATTTTCAATTATCAATGCTACTTTTGTCTTTTCATGGACTACTATATCTGGTTTCTCACATCTATTTTTTGAACTGTTGGTAATGAGTGATCCTATATGATATAAACTTCATCATTTTCTATAGTGCTTTGTGGCTCATGATTCCAGCATCTTTTAGCTACTTCAGTGTTGTAAAGTTTGCACAATCCACAATGCAACAGTCTTGCTACATTATTATGCCTGTCAGTATACAGTCCTTCTGGCATTAGTGCATCACAACCAGCAATAAGATGTGTGATTGTTTCCAGTTCTGCTTTATGAAGCCTACATTTGTCTGTTTCTCCCACATGTTCAATGGACACTGTAAACCAACATGTACGTAGTCCACCATCTTGAGCCACCAATATTTAAAAAAAAAAATGTATGTGTATGTGTGTGTGTGTGTGTGTGTGTGTGTGTGTGTGTGTGTGTGTGTGTATATATATATATATATATATATATATATATATGACTTTACTATATTGTAATAACTTTCTCTTCACCAAAGTGCCTATTGTGTATTGTACTTTCTTTATTGTCTCTAAATATTTCTGTTAAATTCTATGTAAAACCAACACTTTACCTGTCAGTATTGTGCTTGTTTTATTGTAGCTTTTCTCCCCGGGCCTCCTCTGAAAATGGGCTCACACCCAGACGGACTATCCTGGTCAACAAATGTAAAATAAATTCACCTCTTTTTAACCATTCCTGCATTCAGTTGCAATCAATATGAGGTTGTTCCAAGAGTTTTCTATACTTGCAGCTATATTTATGCATTTTCCACATTTCTTGCTGTCTCATCTGATCCTTCACCTTATACTCTTTCTTTTAATTTTTGGCACATTCATTTGCTGCTTGAGTTTTATCTACATCTGTTTTGCTTTCCATTCCCGCTTAACACCAATATGCTTCTGCTAAAACTAAGCAAGGAAGTCCTCTTAAACTTATTCTCCTCATGCTTTAAAACTTTCACTACATTTAGGTCTTGTGAGGTCAACAGAGATGTATGCAGTCCCACGATTGTAGATTTGTACATGCGATCAATTTCGAGGAGTCTCATACATACTACAGAATGGGGAGTATATAATCTTGGTACGTACTGATTTTTATAAAACATTTGATGAGAATGAAGCATCCTTGTTTTCCTGTCCAACCTATCCAACACCTTGTGGGGCAAAACTGTAAGGTAGGACAGGAAGAGCAAACTGGTTTATAGCTTGGACTTTGTTCCTAGATGTCAGCTTCTAAAATATTTCTTACTAAGTTATATTTATACACCCCCTCTTGCTCAAGTTCTTTTATATCATACTCCTGTCCCAAACTGATGTTTTCTTGTTGCTGCAGCTTTCCTGCTTTAGAGGTTGCTTTTGCACATTTGTCAAGACCAAATGATATTCTTATATCATCTGAAAATGTTTTGACCACTTGCAGTTGTGCTTTTAGTTCTTCATCTGATGAATTATACAGTTTTAAATAATCTACAGAAAGAAGATAGGTTTTGTTTTGTTTTCTGGGTGCCAAGTTCAAGCCGTGACCTAATCTGTTAAGTAGACAACTTAATAGGTTAAGGGCAAGACAAAATAGCATCAGTGACAGAGAGTCACTTTGGAGTATCTCCCTTTGAATCTTTATCTCTGGAATAATAATTTGTCCTTTATCATGGCTTAACTGCAGAGTGGTTTGCCACTGTTTCATGGTCGCTGTAATGTAATTGATCAGTGTAGGGTGCATCTTATACATTTTTAAACACTGTTTTATCCATGAATGTAGGAAAATGTCAAATGATTTTTTTTTATAGTCTATCCTTGCCATACTTGGATTCTTCCCCTTTTTACAGTTCTCCAGTATGACTTTATTTAACAATAAATGATCCTTTGTTTCACATGACTTTCTTTTATTACCCTTTTGTTCTATTGCTGTGATTGAGTTTTCTTCTAAATGACTACAAACTCTATCTGCATCAATTCCAGTGTATAGTATTTATGTCACTGGAAGGCAAGTTATTGGTCTGTAGTTTTTAGGATAGCTTGCAGCTTAGCAAGAATATTGTTTTTCCTATTGTTAACCAGGCTGGTGTCTGGTCAGGGTGCACATATAAATAGTTCTTATTCATAGCTAAATCTTTATGTAAACATGTTAATACTTTTAGCCAGAAATTAGGTACTGCATCTGGGCCCGGGGTCTTCCAGTTAGGAGCTTTTCTTAACTTTGTTTAAATCTCTGAGACCGTTAACTTCATCCCATTTCATATCCTGTACATTTGAACTTCTTTTCTTTCTTTTACTTCTTCTATCCATTTAGCATCTTTATGTTCCATGGGATCTTCATAGATATTTCTTCAAAGTGTATCTACTTCTTTTTGTTTTTTGGTGGTGTTTCAGTTCCTTTTCCTTTTCTGTAGCCCATTTCTTTCATTGATCTTAATATGTCAGTCCATTTTTACTAAATCAAGCAACTCTTCTCTGAGATCATTTTCTTCTAAACTGAGGGCATGATCTTTCTTCTCCATTTCCTGTGGGCATGCTATAGAAAGTTCCAGATTTTGTATAGTTTCATCATGTGTCATCCATTGCGGTTTCATATGAGAGCTCTCTGGCCTATCACTCCACAACATTGATTTTGTCAGAGTTGCCACAGTTTCCTGTTCCTTCTATTGCTGTTCAACTCCAACTGAATGTTTGTACTGGTTTCCTTTGAAAGGCTCCAAAGTATCTACATATGGCAACTGATCGGATGTTTCCCACTCCACTGGTTTCTCATTCATTTGGGGATCCATTGCTTTATTCTGCTGTGATGTTATCTTAGATTTTCTACACTAAATACTTCACTTCACAGGTAATCCATAACTTCAGTTTCTATTTCTTTTAACCTCTCCATTACTAATTCTTTTTTCCTACCTTTCCTGTTTGTTTTCTTTTTTTTTTTTTTGCATTGGAAAATTTTCTATGTCTGGATGCCTTTTTTCTGTATTTCTCTTCAAACATCTTTGGTGCTGCTCTTTTTGTATTGATTAGTGTTGCTTTCTCCTTTGCATAAATATTGACCATATTAAATCTCTCTTTCTTTCCCATGTTGATATTCCTTCTTCAGATGTCTCCTGCTCCTTCTGTTTCTCCTTACTTTGGGGACTCGTTTCATCATGCTGTGATGTAACCTGATGTTACACTAAATCCTTCACAAGTATTCCATAACTTCATCTTATATTTTTTTAACTTCTACTTTACTAATCTGTTCTATGTTCCCTCTTTGTGATATTATTTTTGATTGTGAAATGTTCCACATCTGGATGCCTTTGGCTGTATTTCTCTTTGAATATCTTTGGGGAAGCCTTTTTAGTGTTGATTAATTTAGCGTTCTCATTTGCATAAACATTGCACCATATCATATCTCTCTTTCTTCCTTTCCCATGTCCATATTTCTTTGTTATACCTTTCAAAAGTATCTAGATTTTGTTCTTTATATTTTCGCACTTCCTCAGTCCCTTCTTTTTCCAAACTGCCCAAGGTTTCTTGGTTTGTGTAATGTTTTTCATAACTCTGTTGTATTAATGAGCACACTTTTATTTGAAGCTTCTGACAGTTTTTCTTGTGGAAGTATTTTTCTTCCCTCTAATTTCTTTGTAAATCTTTTTGTATAGCTTCTGTCTGGAAATTCTGGGCTTCCTGCATAATAGTAACAATACATAATTTCTTTCTTATCCTCAGTAGTCCACTCTGTTGTCTTTATGGCTCTTTCTTTGGCCTATCCGTTTTTATGATTTTTGTGGACTGCTACTTCCTTCTTCAATGTATGTGTGTGTGTGTGTGGGGGGGGGGCATCCTCCCCCTGAGCCTGGCCTAACCCCATTGTAGGAATGTTTCTGTATCTTGAGGATTCTGCACTCATTTTTTCCAGTCCTAGTACCAGTGTGCCTACTAGGATTGGGAACTTTTTTATCCTTGGTCTTGTGCACCCAGCTTTCTTTTTTATTTTAACCGATTTCTGTGCATGATGTATGCTATATAAGGTACAGTCTATATGTAATTGTCATCTTGGTGAGATTTTGTGAAAAACAGAGTCTAGGGGTATGAAGATAACATAATGGTTAAGGTGTTTACCTTAAAGACACAAGATGCAGGGTTTGATTCTCACATGGGGTAACAGGCTAGGCTTCAAATGGCCCAAAATGGCAGTTAGCCTAGTACTAATCTATGAACCTATGAACCTTGTGAAGGTACTCACCAAGACTTGAGGATGAATTAAATTCCAACAATACTACTCCCATTTGCTTGCTGATTTCTCTCTCTCTCGCTCTCTGTCCATTCGGATCCCTTCTGTGTATGTATATGTATGTATATATCTGTGTGTTTTATATATTTATATTTATATATATATATATATATATATGTATGTGTGTAGATATATATATATATATATATATATACATATACATACACATATATATATATATATATATATATATATATATATATATATATATATATATATATATATATATACACATACATATATATATATATATATATATATATATATATATATATATATATATATATATATTATTCTGTATGGCTGTTGTTATTCTCCCTAAAGATCTGCATCCAAAATCCCACCCTTTCCTTACTTATTGAATATCCTCCCAGCTTCATCATCATAATCCCTTTCCACAGTGAATTATAGCTTTCTGCTTGTGCTTTGTATAGAAGCATTAACTGTGTAGCTCTAAAATATTCCTTCTAATCAGATGATCCTAAACCACCTTGTCCTATTGGAAGGATCATCTTATCCCACTTGACCCTTGCCTTCTTCCCCACCCGCATAAAATCATTCAACTCTTTATTAATCACTGTCTACACCTTGTATGCTGACCTGTATATAAAACTAATGGGACTAAAGCATTTCACTGCTTGTATCTTGCTATCCATAAACATGAGCTTCCAGGTTTTCAATTTTTGCATTCTGTTTTGTTTGGTCTCTTCTCACCTATCCTTATGTGTGATAGCAGAATCCTTTTAACCTATACTTGATTTTATCAAGTCCCCATAAATATGAGTATTGCTGAACCAATTCATGTATGGATACATGGATTACAGCTATAGCCTTTGTTTTGTCTACATTAATTTTATATCCCAAAAAGAAATTGAAACTGTCTCAGAATGTTCCATAACACTGAGATGCCCTTTTCTAGTTTTATCAAGTACAAAATATCATCTGGAAATAAAGCCAACTTTTCATTATTACCATACCAGTTATAGCCTTGAATTTCTGAGGACCTTATTTTCTTTGCAACTGGCTCTATATATAACTTAAACACAAAAGGGAAGAGAGTGCACCCCTGTCTGAATTTCCTCTTCAGACACAACTTATCAGAGAGGAGGAACCATCCCACTTTAATGTTCAGTGTATCTTGTTTTGACCTCCTTGAGGCTGGAGGAAACATCTTAATATAGGTTATTGACTAGGCTTATAATGGTCTGAAGACTGATTGCCTAGCACTTACCTATTAACCTAATACACAGTGAAACAGGCACATCCATCAGTACTTATGTCTGCACTGACATCAGGTGTGTCATAGGTTATATTTTAATTGAAGGAGGTAAGTGAATTAGAGACTTCCTTGGAAGACCACATTTTTTTCTGCTTGCTAAAATTCACTTTTCCCATGCAGACAGGGTAATCTTCTTAGTATCTGCTGGTCCTATCCATTGATTATAAAAGACTGGTGGAGGAAATTGCTTTTTTCTCCACAGGCAATTATTCAGGGATATAGTTTATTCCTTTTTAGGGATTGATGAATATCAGAATTCACACTCTAATAAAGTGAACCTGTGCTGGTGCAAGCAGACTCAGAGAAGGAAAGAAAATTTACTACTACTACTGAGTATGTGGATTACTCACTGTCTTCCTGACATTTTATCCTCGGTACGTATTCACTGGATATTCTCTTGTCTGTCCTCAGTCCACCTCCACTAGAATCAACCTTTAGTGAAAGGATAAATAATATGGGTGAAAATGTAAACAGTCCTGAAATAGTGCTTCCATCACCTAGAAAGATATTTACAAATTTACAGATGCTTATGTTTCTGATTAGTGCTTGCTGCGATCAAGACTTCTTCTCTGAACTGGTTCTCCTCCACTTCATGGGTAAAAGATGGTTGTGGAGTTGTCATGTAAGTAGCCGTTGGGGTGGGGCTCTTTGTTTGCTGCACATGCTAAGTTTACAGCACCCCAGTGGTTGGGAGTGCAACAGACATGTCTTAAATTGGGCTGTCCTGTCATTTTAGCAAGGAATGTAAAGTAGCATGACTACCCTCCTCCTCTACCAGTAAAGCACTGCAGGCAGCTTCCTTGGACTCCACTAAGGCAACTCTGCCTACATGAGCACATAAGTATGCATGCCTACCCCCACACCCTGAAAGAGGTGAGCTGGCACAGCCCCTTCATTCTTCTTTCAAACTAGCTTGCTCTTCTAGTGCCTGGGCCACTAATCGAGTCCTTGTTTCTTGGGTCGTCAGGGCTTTATCATTCTGTGCCATGGAGCTGGCTCATTATAAACGTTTAATGTTTAGGATTATGTATAGAAGATTCCTCCAGTGTTTATAACCTTCCAAATTTTGTAGAAACAAAACGTCATACAATCAGATATTCTCTCACCCTTGCACTGGTCAGCAGTAGTTTTATACATCTGCTAGACAACTGACATTTGATTTAATCTGAAGACTGACCAGACAAGTCTGGCTAGATATGCTTCCCCTACTTTTCGTGGGGGGACCTCCAGTACTTATAGGAATGTTTTTTTCCACAGTGAAGTGGAACTTGGAAAGGTTCAGACAAAAAAAGTATACACATGGAGTACTGTAACAAGTGGGGCAACAAGTATTTAGCACTTACATTGTCTTACCAAAATTCAGTACTGCCACAAATTGTTTGCTATTAAACTATTAGTTTTTAAGGAAAAAGAAGAGATGCTTTGACTGTAACTGTTGAAACTGTAGGACTACAGACTTGACTCTCTTGATCATATAATGCTATGTCTGGAGCAACAGTGACAGGGATTGTCATTCAAAGACATTATTGACTGAGGTCAGAAGATTTTCCAAAAAATGAAGGCTTAGCTTTTAGATGTTCTTGTCATAAGTAGTCTTTTCTTGGCAGTTTGACAGCTGATCTCATGAATTTATTATATGGAAAAGGGAAATTTGCTGAAGCCTATAGAAGGCTTATTAAACAGCCACAACACATTATTTCTTAGAAACTGGGCTGTTTCGATGAAAGCTACACAGAAAACTGAAATATGTCCAACACCCTCCTTCAACTAAGTATGCCAAGCATATATCTCAGAAATCTAAGTAAGAATGATATGGATAATTGCTTTTTAAAGTATTTTCTTTAGAGCATAACTTTGTGTTTCTGCTGTTACAATTTTCTTTTTCTCTTGACAGGTGTGACAAATCACTTCACAGTATGTTGTTCGTTGTTGTTTTTCTATAGGTTTTCCTTTATTGTGATGACCTATATTTAAAGGACACCCTAAATTATAATTAGTAGGATTATTTTATTTGCAAGTGGAGAGCTTTCCTAGATTTAACAATTGGCAATCTTTATTCATATAGAATCTGACTGATTTATTCAGTCTTACAAATGTGTTTGTATAGTTACTAACTTAAAGTTCATACAAACAGTTTTGTCAGGTGTTTACCACACCTTTAAACAAACTAGTATGTGTTACTCATATGACTTCAGACTATTGACTTGATTTATTTATCCTTTTTTAGTATTTGTTTAAGGAATGTTTGTTTAGAATATGCACACACAAGATTTAATACAATTTTTTTTTAAGTTTGGCTTCCCGTGGCATAAGAGGGATAGAAATACTACGCACATATATTTGTTTAAACTGTTGTTTTTATACATACAAGCCTCCTTACTGAGTCTAGTGCCTGGGCTGAATATTTTTATTGTATTCTGTTGCTTTCTTAACGATTGGGAATAATTGTTTCCTACAAAAATACTTTTTCTGTGGGGAATGCGGTACTGTCTAAAGTCAAGTCACAGTACCGCATTCCCCCGATGATCCCACTACAAAAAAGCAAACAAAAAGCCACTACTTTTTGAAGCAAATCCTACCATTAAAATCCAACCCAACAAAACAAGCATAATTTTAAGGCACCCACAAATGGCATAGGTTAAAGTAAGTAAACAAGTGACGTTGTGTTTTATATCCTTTATGGCTAACCAGGTTAGTGGTCGTTTGGTGTAGCGACGACTTTCAACTCAGCCCCATCTACCACCCATGGCAAAATGTTTTTTGCTGGGAAACCACTTTTCACCCTAAAACCACAGGGATATAATGTACTGTTGTAGTAGAACAAGAAAAGAAATCATTTGGACAGCCAGAATTACACACACAGTAGGGAATGTTTAGTTCCAGACTTTTGACCATGTTGTTGGCCTCCGATATGTAGTATAGGTACCGCTCCTAAGGCCTAAAACCTGACCATTCAATCCCTGGAAGGGAAATCAAGAGGATTTGATACCTACCACTATAACACAGAATATGCTTTCAGTTTAAATCTCCCACAACATGACCTCTAAATGCCCATATAACTTAAGAAGCTACCTGACTCATCCCTCCCGAATGCTTCCAGACTTTTTACCTTTAAAGATTAGATTTTAAAAAGTTTAGAAAAGTAAAAATACACCCTTAAAAAACTTAATCCTACACTGTTAGCTAGACACGAGATACAGCTTTCCATCGACCTACCTAAGAGAAAAAATGCGTAATTTCTTTAAATCACGACCACCCTAAGCACAAGATCCACAAACTATATTCCATTTTCCCCCTCCCAGCCAACACAGTAAGTTAAATCCCCAATCCGGCTAATGGAATTAGCTGTTTGAGATTGTACCTGGGACCTACATTCAATGAACCACATAATAAGCAAATGGAAAAAGAAACAATTTCACTGGCAGCTCTGACAAAGCTACAGTGAAAGCGCTCCAAATCATAGATGCCCATCCCTCTACTTGCCCTTACATTAACAGTTTCTCTCACCGTAATCTATTGATGGGATTTAACAAAGGATGACCAGTAATAAGATGATTATGATAAAAAGAAATTAAGCTATGAGGGCTTGGAAAACACTGAGGGTAATATTTGATTCTCTATAATTTATCTAAGAAATCTAACTAAGTCCGGGTCAAAAGGCTGAACTGTTTTTATACAACAAAAGAGGTTTACTATTAACATTTGAAAATTTTTTGATTTCATATTTAATATTGTATTAATGTTGCTACAAAGAAACTTTGAATAATTATACAGATGGATGTAAAAAAGCTTGGAATGATTTAATGGAATATGAACAACCCACCCCCAAGCAAAAAGGGTAATGCCCACCATGACAACATAAGGCTAACATTAAACTAAAACCCTCCCATTCATGCCCCTTATGATATCAGTCGGAGGTGGATACCGTGGAAACCACCCACAAATGTAACAATATAAGCTCATACAAGATCCTGTTGTAGTTGGTCAACTAAGTAGCGCTCATCTGCCAGTAAAGAACCCTTCACCTTTGAAGAAGACTGAGTAAAGTGTCTTGTCTTGTCTTATTATTTACTGGACTAAAGAACTACAAGATATTCCTTCCACAGCAACCAGAACTGTGAGAGATTTTTTTCCACAGCAATCTGCACCCAAAGAAAAGCCGAGACGAATAACAGCCCAGGACCACAGGGGAAGGAGGCACCAACTACAGCACAAGATCCTGCCCAACAAGTATTTTCACACCACAAGGACCAACCTGGAACATGTCCCCTACCTAAAGCAAGTTGATTCTGTTGTGTATTTATTTTCTCCCTCAGATGCAATTGCCAACACCTGGACTAGGGTATAATCTCACTATTCCTGTACTATAAGAACTTTGGTAACATGTTGTTTCATTACCTTCAAGTCAGTGAAAGACTTTTAACTGTGTTTTGAGATAGTATTGTTTGCTTCCCCAAACCTGGACTTGACTGCTGCCATTTCAAGGATGAGACTATTTTGCATCAAAGACTTCCATATGACTTTCAAGATGACTGCACATTGAGTAACAGCTTAATTCTGGTTCTCCCAGTGTGAAAACTGAAACTTAGTAGAGAAAGCCAGTGGACCTGGATTTCTGGGTAATTTTCAGTAACTGGCTAATAAGTGTACTGCCTGGATGACTGGAAAAAAGAAATACAGAAGACCTGAAGGAAAATCATTTACAAAAGGCGATTAAAAAGCACTGACTGGGAATAGTACTGCAGCTGTTCAGCAAAAAGCAGTGCAAGCTCCAGACATGACATACAGTAGTCTAGAGCAAAGTATAAGGCAATTGTACACAGACCTGACTGAAATAAATGAAACACTGCTGGAGTATACCAATTCAAACAATGAAAATGTTGGAAAAAAAGCTTTAAACAGATATTCAGATATGGTGATAAAACTGCACTCAGAGGTCAAAATGAAGAAAAGGCTAGCTGAATATGAGATTGCACAAGAAGAGATGTTTCAAAAAGTAATAGAATTAGTAGAACACAGCAAGTAGGGAAAACCTGAGATTTTCTGCTGTACTCAAGCTGGAAGGGAACACACTGTATTCATTTTATAAAAGCACAAATGAGCAACTGGACAGGCATTCTATAACAAGAATTGTTAATTGAAAGGGCACATCATGTGTATGCTCCAAAACTGGTATGGGAAAACATACTACACCTTTAATAGTAAAGATGCAATCTTACCAGCAGAAGGAGTTGATTCTGACAAAACCATGGCAGAAGGAAAAGTACTAAAAGTGGTAGACAGCAGAGTGTTTGTGGAGAATGACTACTCATTCTACACCAGGCAGAAGAGAAGTACATTTATTCCATTATTCAGGGAATGTTGAGAAGCAGGTGTGAGATTCAAACTGCTGTTCCCAGCTATCTTCAGAATATTTTTCCCTGGAGGAACAAAGTAATTTTTTGATGAAGTACATGCTAAGGAAGAAATGCAAAAGTTTGTCCAACAAAACTGAGCTATGAGACAGAAGGAGAATATGCTTCTTGTCCTTCTGGTAGTAAAGACCACAGAGAAGAGAGTGCTAGTGAAACCTTTTCCAGTGTTTCAATGGAAAATGCTTGAGAGAGGGGAAAAAAGCACAAGAGTTGAATAGAAGAATCAAGAGTATGTTGGAAATGAAGCAAATACAGGGCTTGGGAGATGGAGATAAACAGGAATAGAGCAAGAAAATCTAGAAATATTAGACTTTATTGGACTTGTAGGGGACTCTAAAGCATATGCCCTACTTCATGTCATTGATGTTCAGAAAAATACTCAGGAAAAGGGACGGAGAGGGAGAAAGTTAACAAGTAAAGCATTTTTTTCTTAGTAGTACTATTTAAATAGTGCAGTTTTCTTATGAAGTAATTTTTGTCAGTTATTTTTAAATGTAATGGGGATACTAATATAAATAAGTGCAACTGTTTTTCTTTTTTTCTGTCTTCTGTCTTTCTCCTGGTTCAGTTTTAAGAAACTACAATGTAAAAAAAGATTTGGTTAAAAGAACATAAAAAGAAAAAAGTGTTTTTTCTCATTCTTGCATAGGGGAATGACTGGGTTAAGGACATTAGCTTAATCTAGTAGCAAGTTTCAAGAGAAAGCAAGTAACTTCTAATTTTTGTTTAGTAAACAGTTTTGTGTCTAGATATCATGTCTCTAGCAGGCAATCTGATAAAGAGAAATAGCTTAGAGAAAATGTTTTCTGAAAGCATTCAAGTGTTTTTCCAGCTGAGAGATCTATAAAGATAAGTCAAAACCAGACAGCACTTGAGTTCATAGATGCGTACTAGGCTAATGGTCCTGGGGCCTTTACAAGCCTAGCCATATGATTACCCAGGCATAGTGTCACCCAACCTTAGTTCCCAGTGCCTCTGTCGAGCCATACCACTGGAGGTATCCCTGGGGTGAATTTTCTGTTTCCCATCCACTCATCAAGATTTCTCTTAAAGAGGTTCAACAAGGTGCTCTGCTTGCCATGTATGGGAAGTCTGTTCCAACGTATGGGCAGTCTCTGGGTTTTAATAGAACTACAGGCTGTACCATGCTTCTTAACATGGATAATCTTTCTTTTAGGTTATCTCTGTGTGTGGCCATCAGTTTGGAACATTTGTTCCTATTAGAAGGGTACAATTTCAATATTTGAATATATGCATAGTTTTGTGTGTTGTTATTAAGCTAGTAAGTTTTAGGGTGCATTTGGAGGTGGGTTTGTATGTTTGCCTGAAGGTTTTCAGTAAAACAAACTGTTATGCAAGATGTAACTTAGGCTCAAATGGAGATGACAAGAAACAATTGCATAAAATATTAACTTGCCAGACAGTGCATGGACGTAACATAAAAGCTGGAACTAGACATTTAACAAATAAGCTAAAAGGTGGGAGTACCTTTTCAAGAATATGATGCTTTCTGTAATGTCTTTAAATGTTAATGATCTCACAGGTAAATACAAAAAAAGAGCAGTGAACTATTTTAAAATGTAGAGTACAAATAGCTATGCTACAGGAGACTCACTTGGAAAGAATTGAACATGTGAATTTGATAAAGAAAGGTTTTCAGGATGGTTAATCAGTGGAATAGTTGAGGCAAAGGAAGAGAGGAATACTTAGACTAATTGCAAGTGGATGTCCAAGACTGATAGAAGAGGATAAAAAAGACAGTAAAGGTAGATTTGCAGTACTAAGGGGCTACTGGCAAAGGAGGAGGAGGATTACACTGGCATGTATTTATATTCACCTAAAACTGCTATAATGGAGTTTAAGAAAATTCTGGGAGAAATAATCAGCTTTCAGCAAGACATATTACCTATAGGTGGGGGCTGGAATTTGATTTGCAACAGTGAAGATGTGTCTGGGGGGCCCAAAAGGAAAATATAACAATGGAGGGTAGATTTGTAAACACATTTATGAAAATATTTGGCATAGAATATGTGAATTCAGTACTAGGAGTTCAGAGTGAATATACATATTCTTGCCTAAGATACAAAAAGTGGGCTAGGCCAGACCATATTTATATTTCACAGGAACATATGCATTTCTTCAAAGGTCTTGATATAACTATTTCAGATCATGCACCAATAATAATTAAAATAAAAACACAGGGTAATGAAATAAAAATGAGACACTGGAGCTTTCCTATATATCTATTGAAAAGAGAAGAATTTAAGGAATGGGTAGTGGAAATTATTCAAAAGCTATTAGAGAAGATATGAACTTCTGAAAATATAGCTAGGGAGTAGGATAAAATTAGAGTGGAGTTTGAAAGTATGGTGGAAATGAAAGAAAGGGAGACGTGGTTAAGACATAACAAGAATTATTTAGAGGGACTGACAAATATTAAAGTATTGCAAAATATGGAGAATCTCTCAGAACAAAAAGAGGAGCAACTGCAGAATGCTAAACAGAAAATAAGAGATTGCCTTGATAGTATGTACGTGTTTAGAAAGATTGCTTTTAAGCAACTGTTTAACAACTCTAGACCATAAAAACTGTTGAGCATAACAACTCTGGCAACATAAAGTAGAAAGGGCAGTCACCAAGCTTAGGGAACCTGCAACAAGGAAGATAAGAAAGACTGTAGAAGTATTAGAAATATTTGAGAAATTCTATGAAAGTCTGTATAAAACAGAGAAATATGGAAATCAAGAAAAGGTACAAATAGAAATGTTATGGAAGAATTAAATATGCCAAGGTTAGAGTTAGAGGAGGCTCAACAGTTATGGTAGTAGGAGATGAGATAAAAATTCTGACGTATAAGCAGTCTACAGGAAAGTCCCTGGGAGTAGATGGTATTCCTGTGGAAGTTTGGAAGCTCGGAGGGAAAACAAAAAACTGATAAAGATCTGGAAGGTTTTGATTAACAGTATTTTAAGAGGAGAAGTACCAACATCCTGTAAGAAAGCTGTGGTAGCTGTAATATCTAAAGAGGGCAAAGATCCATCAGATCTAGCTTCATACAGGCCCATTTCAATACTAAACTATGATTACAAAGTGTTTTTGTCTAGAATGACTAAAAGAATGGCAAAAGTGATGTCAAAACTGATTGATGTGGATCAGTGTGGTGTTTTGAAGAGATGGCAAATATTTGACAACATTAACAGAACATTGATGATCCAGAGGGAAGCAGAGTATAAGAAAATACCACTGTTGTTGGTGGGTCTTGATGCAGAGAAAGTATTTGACAGGATAAGCCAGGACTTCATGCGCAGAGCAAGGGAAGCATTTGCATTCCCTGATAAAATTATAAGGTTGATTAGGAAGATATATGAGAGATTGGAGATGTAAATTAAAGTGGTTGGGGTTCTCATTGATAATCTCTGCTTGAACAGAGGAAACAGACATGGGTATCCTGTCTCTCCCCTTTATTTGCATTTTATTTAGAACCATTGGCAAAGAAAATAAGGGACTCAGAAATTTCAAGATTTAATTGGTATGGTAGGCAAGAAAAGCTGGCTATATTTGTAGATGATAGCATTTTATACCTGACAAAACCAGAAAGGGACATTACAGTATTGTGGAACACATTCAGACCATTTCAGATCTTTTTTGGATACAAAATTAATGAAGCTAAAGGAAAAGCTATAGTGGCAAACTATATACCCACATACAAATTGGTTCAGCAATATCCATATTTATGGGGACATGATAAAATGAAGCATTTAGGAGTATGGATTAAAAATGAATCTGGTGTGCCAGCTAAGGATATGTGGGAAGAGACTAAAAAAAATAATACAAATATTGAGAAAATGGAAGCTCTGTTGTTTGGATATTGATAGTAAGATACAACCAGCTGAAATGTTTTTCTTCCCTGTAGTCTTATACACAGTTCAGATGTTATGAACCAGAGGAGAAGTTGTGGATAGCATTTAATAAAGCGCTGAAAGTTTTTATCTGGAAGGGGAAGACGAGTCAAGTGGGATAAGCTTATTCTTCCAATAGAACAAGGCGAATTTAGGTTACCTGATTTGAAGGGGTATTTTGGAGCAACAAAGTAAAGGCTCGTAAACATAGCACAAGCAGAAAAGTATAATTCAAAGTGGAAAGAGATTATGAAATGGGGGAAGCTCAAGAAACAAGGAGAGACTGGGATTTTGGATACAGGCCTTTAAGGAGAATAATACTAATCATACAGAATATTATTTTCATAAAGTAGCAGAAAGTATTCTAAGAACTAAGGCAACATGGGAATGGAGAAAGGAGATTCTACCAATAGGGATGACTGCAGTTAGGGATATAGACAGTAGGAAAGAGGGGGCTGGAATTTACTGGAGAAAACTGGCAAAGAAACCAAGGTATTCAGAGCAAGTAACTAGAGAGGGAAAAGTAATAGAATAAGAATATGCTAAGAAATTATCTGGACTGTAGGTTAGAGATTGGCTTCCCTATCAAGGATTGATATCAGAGTATAGGCAAAGAGAAAGAAATAGGGAGGTCCTAAGTGAAAGGCAACACTGGTAGAGTTTTAGTAGAATCTAGAATAGAAGTTGCTGTTAAGAGAGGAATAATTAGTAGAGCATATAAAATGCTGCATGATAACAATAAGAACCAATCAGAGGAGGTTAGAAAGGATTGGGAAGAGAGATTGGATAAGCAATCCATAAAGAAAATATGGGAGGATATCTATGTCTCCCATATATGCAACAAAGTCTAGATTTAGAATCTTTGCTTGGAAGTGCTTACATAGGTATTTTTATACGCCAAGTAGACTCCAGAGAATTTTTCTCAAGAAGACAGCAAATGTTGGAGGTGTGACGGGGAAGAAAGAGGTAACTGGTAACATATGTTCTGGGAGTGTAATGAGATGGCTGACTTTAAAGGCTTCCTGTAGACTACACTGTCAGAGATACCAAATTTGTGTAACTAAGAAAAATTTTTTTTTGAGGTATGATACAGAATTGGAAATGCCCAGACATAGTAAGACCTTGATGGGTCTAATTATGATGGCTGCCAAAAAAGCAATTACTTGAGAATGGAAATCTGTCTAAATCAACCTTACTTGAAGTAGTGAAGATAGTAATAGAGGTAACTGCAAACGGGATCTTTAGAAAAGTTAGGAGCAAATTAAATAGGAAAAAATGTGAATTGTGGATCAACACATGCAGAGCAGGAGCAAAGTTGAAAGAAGGCAGGATTTGAATGAGCTATGTAATGTTTGACTGACGATGACTAGATATATAAGTGATGTGTAATGTTTGCAGCTGCAATTGTGTCAGCATTGTTTTTAATATACCATGTATAATGTTTGCAACTGAAATTGTGTCACTATGGTTTATTGTTATTTATATAAATGTATACTTGCCTATGTCATACGTGCTAATTTAATAAAGATGTTTCTTTAAAAAAAATTTTTTTCCATATGGTATTCGTTATAAAATCTGCAGTTCAGAAAGACTGTTATCTTGACCACCTGTTTTCTGTTTTGGCCTTGAACAGAAGAAACGGACTAAACTTTCTTTTGCTGTATTGCATATATAATATATTTTACTATTGTTTCTGACAAAAGTCTTTTTGGTATAACTTGAGTTTTTTTTATTGCTACAAAATTTACATCTACTGGATGCAATAGGCAGCTCCCAACTTTTCTGTTGTTTTTGCCATCAAGTCCCCTCCCCTGTAATCTCTTGAGAGTTTAATCTTTCCTGAGCAGGGAACCACTTTAAGGTCAACTGGAGATGTATATATTCTAAAGGTTTCACAATATCTAAAGTGCATTAGGTTGTACAGAGGATTGTGACTACCATGGTAATGGCAGTGATAGCCAAGGCGATAACGCAACCAAGTCCAATACTCCCCTTAAAGCCATTCAGCAGTGTGGGGAATTTAGAAGCCTATTTTTGTCATCTTTGAATGGATAACCATCCAAGAGGGCTGGGATCACAGCAGAGCTGAGCAAACTCCAGGCAGTGCACCAGGATTATGATTCCCCTGTGAGGAGGCATATCACTTAAGTAAGAGCTGTAGTCATTGAAATGGCCTATATCTGTGGCTCTGGAAGGGAAATAGAACTAAAGGATTCACTGTATCTGTGGAATTGTAATTGAGAAATATGTATTTCTGAGACATTTTTAAGAGCTCTTTGAAACCTTCAAAGCTATTTTTGCCATACCATGATAGATGCCCTGATTATAAAAAAATGTATCTGTGCTTTTCCAAAGGACCTTGTTAGACCATGTTAAAACATCTTCATGGAAAGCAAGAATGAAGTTTGGCTTAATTTGGAAGACTACATAGTCTCTCCAGATCTTCATACTTAGAAAATGATCCTGAAGTCTTAATGTGGTATGTAATGTCATATTGCTTGCTAATGCTGTACCACTAACAATATATAAAGCCCAAGTATCTGCATGTTTCTGGTACAAAAACTACAATTTAATGGGATGTTTTTGCATGATAAATGGTGTGCAGCATCTTGTGTATTTATATGAAGAATCCGCTAAATGGTACCTATGATACAGAATAAAAAATTAGTGTTGCTGTAATGGTTTTAGAAGCTTTCTCAGACTTTTCTCCAGATGTCCATCAGTGCAAACCTGTTACTTGCTCACCAGAGTTCTACGTACTTTTTATTTATAGTGATTTTGTTTGCCATGGAGTTTGGATTTCATATTAAATTTTTAAATACCTTTATTGAACTCTAACATTGTAGACAGTAATATAAGTTTGTATATATAATAGAAAAGACATAATAAACTTTTTTTTCTTTTTCATGCATTGTACACAAATGTTAACTTTAGTACTGGAGTGAATGACAACTACTTAAATTGCTCATTTCCTGCCTTACTTTAAACATCATTCATTCTTCTAAATGTGCAAGTGTTGATGTTCTTCGTATTTCACTGTTGCAGTCCTCACATTTGAGTTACCTGCTTGCAGTAGCCCTCAGTCGGCCTGATTATCAAAGTATTGGGTCCTGCGTCGGTTACTGTCTCATCTTCCATGATGTCAGGTAGTCAGGAGTATAAAGCATGCAGCCAACGTCGTTACATCAGTCTTTCCTGCCGTGCGGTGCCCGAAGCAGAAACAGTTTGCAAGTGATGGTCGGCCGACTCCTGAAATTTTCGTTTTCGAATTTCAGAACCGAAATCTTCAACTAAAGCTAAGTACCCCATTGGAGAAGCTTTTTCTTGCTCTAAACCGATGTCAGTAAAAATCAATAATTGCATTTCTTGTGGAAAGCAAATACCTCATAAAGATTTCCATTCGTACTGTATTCCTTGCCTAGGCCCTGACCACGACGTACCTTGCTGTTGGTTTTGTGCCTTATTTAAACAACGAACTATTCATCGTCGGTATATTTACGCTTCTAAATATTTTGGTGCTCGGTTTAATTATCCAGTTATGTCTTTGGTAAGCCATCCGATTACCGACATTCCAAAAAAACCACAAAGATAAAGAAACAGACAGAACGCCTAGGTCCAAAGCTGCCGACAACGCTTCTAAGCCAGTCGCCAGTTCACCGGTACTTAATGAGGCACTTTCACACCTGCTACTTCAGATTCGCAGGCCTCTACTGAGACCCATTCTGAGTCCGGTATGCCACGAGATGCAATGGCCTTTCTACCTTGGGTGGGACACCATTCTGAGGTCG